>NC_056726.1:1707246625-1707353751 GCF_019279795.1 Protopterus annectens | reverse complement strand
GGATGCTGGCATGCACTGGAGCCGTGGCTGATGACACCCATCAGAAATGCACACACACCTGAACAAAAACGCCATAATGAGGCCCGCCAAACACGAAATGAAATTTGGGGTGTGTTTGGGCTGCTCAAGTCAGGGTTTCCCGGTGCCTGGACACATCTGGTGGAGCCTTGCAGTACTCACCAACTACATGTACCCAAATTGTCATGGTATGTGCTATGCTACATAATATGTTTCTGGAAAACAGCTGCAGCAGGACCAGCATAGGGCTGGGCCAAACACCCCCCACCATTGCCAAGCCAAATCACAGGCAGAGGTGATTTGGAGGAGGAACAACCTGAGCCTGCCCCAGTAGGCAGAAGGAGGCATGCCCAGTATGCCTTGGCAAAGGGAAAAGCATAGCACATACACTGGCTCAGTAGGAACCCTGGAAATGATACCCTCTCTGACTCACCATATAGTAAAAGGGATGCCTAATTGACACAACCTGCTTTCAAACATGTACGGGGAGTGTATTGTGCATCCAACATAGACAGCCCTGCAGCACCACCTGAGGCATGATTGCCATGTGTTAAGCAATGTAACACCATGTAGTATATGCAAACTTGATGACCCTGACTAACATCCTACCCTCACCAAGCATGATGCCACAATAAAGAAAAATGATTTCAATAAGGTTAATTTTGCTGTTAGTCAAAGGGGATCCAATGTGTCAGCCTGGGATGACATGCTGAGAAAACAGATGCTCCACCTGCTAGGGTATGCACCTATCACCGGGCCCTTTTGGATACTGGCAAAGGCTGTTGTCCCCCCCTGCCTGAATAGGTAAGGCTCAAAACACAAACCCACCTCCATAGGTATCACAAGGGATAAGAACCTAGATGTAATGCTCCCAATGCCAGAAGTCTAAACGCAAGATGCATGCAGTAAACTCCCTAGCATGGAGAATGTTGATATCTGTTCTGTAACAGAAACTGGGTCAAGGCTAAAAGGGCACCCTAACACTACCAGGTTACACCTCATACTGCTTTACAGCCCCAAAACATGGAAAAAACTCAAAGGAGGGTGACTACAAAAATTTGTCAAGGATAACCACCCCCATGTTGGTACCACAACAAGAAGCAGCATGGACTACCATGGCAAGTAACAGTGGCTAAAACTGCCTCCCAGTTTGTAGCCTGCTCAGACACCCTCCCAACACCAGGAACTGCACTTGGCCTATTGGAAACATGAAATATCAAGCCTCCAAACAAAATTATATTGGGGACTGAAAATACCAAACATAGACTGGGAGCATTATTCAGCTCCAACACCCCAGGAAAGGGTTTCCCAGAATCCCTAAACCAAAATGCCAGGAACAATTTCCACTCCCACAAAGGGGGAAGCATACTGGATGTGATAATCAGCAACATGGGTACTTATGGCCAAAATGAGAAGTGTATCCCTCACTGGTAAGACAGACCATAGAGTAATCACACTGGATATTCACATCCTGACCCCAGTCCCTGGCCCGAAAACCACAGTGAAAACATGTGTAAAGCAAATTTTCACTCCTCCAAACTGATGTGGAATCCATTAAAGGCCCTGTGTGGAAAATATGGGCCACACCTCAGAACCCTTTATAAAGCATTCATGAACACCAGGAATGCTGGATTATGCAATCCCAAATAAAACCCAAAACCCAAATTTCCATACACAGGCATCTGGCGGGTGGACCCCCAATTACCAAACCATGCAAGAGAAGAGGAAGCTACTACATGATAGAGAAAACCCCAAAAGGGGAAGTAATCCTGATCAGTATTATGGCAAAATATGGCCACACAAAAAATCCACTAAGGCAATGTTACACCTGCCCCAGTACACAGAAAACCCCCCCAAGAAATACAAATTTTGTGAGAGATGAAACCCATTTATCCAAACGGGAGGCTGAGCTCTCTCAACTCAGTACTGCAAAACTAGTCAGGAGGAGAAGGTAACCACACACACCACAAACCCAGTCCACATAGACCTATCACAACTGAAACCAAAGACATAAACACACAAAAACTTTCCCCGGGGGTTAAAAAACCACCAAATCAACAGAGGCCTAAAAGAAAAAAGCAACCACACCTAAAACATAGCACATGCAACAAAGTAAAAAGTGGGGCCAAACAGTCACAGCCCAAAGGGAAAACAACATGCCTGATACATTGTAATAGGTGACTCCATAGCAGACACACTGTGTCCCGCCACCAGACTGAAAAAGGGAAAAGGGGTACAGTAAGCTGCCTGTAGGCTGCACAATCCACATAACACAAGACCAGGTCCCCAAAGCAAGTACAAATATGATCAGTCATTGTCCATGCTGGTGTGAATGACCTGAGATTTCCCTGGACTACATAAAAAGAGAAAAAGGGAGCTCTCTGATTATGTACCCCAGGCGGTATGACCCGACCCTGAGCAGCATCCTCTCACCAAGAATGATGCCACAGTACAAACACAGAATGATCAGCTTTAACAATTGGCTCAATTCTGGGTTTAAGGTCAACTGTCTGTTTGGGATAAAAGTTGACAACCACGCTCTTTTCCAGGGATGGGTTGACCTTTCCCCCTGGGCTGGGTTTGGCAAAGGCCGACCTCCAAGTCCTGGCAACCCAAAAGAAAAACCCACCTCCCCCAAAAAAAAATTTGGGAAAAAAAAAGGGTAATGCGCCAATCCAGAACTAAACCCAAAGCATCCCAGGCCCCCCCATTGGGAAAAATACTGTAGTAAAACCCGCTTCAAGGTCCCGAGAGCACCCCACACACCAGGAACCCAACAGCAAAAAATGGGAAAACCCCGGAAGGGGATAATTCACAAAATACCCCCCCCCAGGTTTCTACAATCCCCAAAATGGAACCATATGTATAAGAGGAAAAAAGGACAGGACCATGACAGAACCCCCCAAAGGAACCCCCTCACCTTCCAAGTGGGGTAGAAGCTTCCCTAAAAATAAAATTCCACTTTAAACCCATTAAAAAGGGGGAAAAAATTTTAATCAACCCCAGGGACCCAACCCAAGTTTGGACAAGTTTAACCTTCCCCCCCCATTGGTGACCCACCTTTCCCAAAACAATTTGGGGGCCCCCCAAAGGTGGCCTAGGAAGACCCTTCCCTTAAAAATTGGGCCCCCCTTAAACATGGAAAGGAATACAAGCCACGCTGCTTTGCCAGGGATGGCTTGCACCTGTCACCCTGGGTCTGGATATTGGCAAGGCTCTTGCCACCCCCCCCCCCAAAAAAAAAAAAAAAAAAAAAAAATTTTAGTGGGCCCCCTTTTTTTTACGGCCAAGGGGCCCCCCCCCCCCCCCCCCCCCCCCCACCCCCCCCCCCCCCCCCCCCCCCCCCCCCCCCCCCCCCCCCCGCCCCCCCCCCCCCCCCCCCCCCCCCCCCCCCCCCCCCCCCCCCCCTTTTTTTTGGTTTTTTTTTTTTTTTTTTCTCCCCCTTTTTTTTTCTTTTTTTGTTTTTTTTTTGTTGTTTTTTTTTTTTTTTTTCTTTTGTTTTTTTTTAACAACCCACCTTGACGTGAAAAAACCGGGGTAAGGGCTGCTCTACCTCAGAAAATCCAAATCTATCAGAGCCACGAGAGCGAGAGATTTCAACCTCAACACATAAATAAATAGGATGTGCTGGAGGGACAGATTCATAACCCAGAGGCTCCCTACACTCTGGAACAGAATCCCAGTCCATGTTAGGTAGAGCCCCTCACTGACTCTCTTCAAGAGGAATCTTGACGACTGGATGGGAGATCGTAGATTTACATGGGGGGTCATCACTGTGTCACGTCTAGACAGAAGCACAGTAAAGTAAACCCTAAATGGGCATTATATTCACACTGCAAGGGGTGGCGAAAGCCACACACACTCTTGCTAGGCTTATAAATGCCCTAGGGCAGATAGCCTAGTATGAACCTATGAACCTATGAAGATACAAATTGTACAGGACACTAAGGATAATCACAAGGCTTTCTTAACTGATGGTAGGAACCTTGGTGGGAATTCACAGATATGCTCTGAATTACTCACATATTACAAACAATACACCAAACCCACACACATTGCCAACATCCAACCTGACAGGTTCAGTGCAAACTCCCCCGCCAAAATGCCAAATATCTATCCCAGCAGAGTGCTGGCCCCCTGACATTGCAGATGCTGAGGTAACAGCCAGCATCTTCAAAGCAAAACACACAGCATCAATGGTACGAGATGGTGTCCTGGGCTGCGTCCAACATGAACTCCAAGAAGAATGGAACACCAAATAACACTACTGCTCAATCTCAGCCTTACCACAGGATATGTACCCAAAGAGCAGTGTACAGCAAAAGTGGTCCCTCTCCACAAAGGTGGTGCCTGAATGGATACTGCAAACTATCACCCCAGAATCCTGACAAGCTTGGTCTGCAAAGCTATGGAAAGGATCATCATGGACCTCAAAAATAAAGATATTGGGGACCTACAGACACTGGACTCTACCCAGTGTGGCTTTCTTAAGGGCAGATCCTGCCCCATAAACATGTTTGACTCATTTGAAACAGTCATCAAGGCCATTGATGAGGGGAATGTGGTCCACACAGCCTATCTGGACCTTGCAAAAGCCTTCCATACAATGCCCCATGTGTTCATTATAGATAAGCTCACCAGCTTAAATATAAACCGCTATGTCAGTAGATGGGTTGCAAACCAGCTCAAGGACAGAACTGACATGGTCAGAAATGCTGCAGCCATGTCAGACTACAAACCAGCTACAACTGGCATCCCACAAGGCTCGGTCCTGGGACCTCCCTTGTTTGGTATATATTTCCCATAGGTACAGGCCAACATGGAAGGACTGTGTCTGAACAAGTTTGCAGATGACTACAAAGTGGGCACCATATATGACCCTCCAGCTGATGCAAGCATCCTATAAAAGGGCCACATAGAAACAGACAACTGGTGCCAGAGCCATGTCATCAAGCTAAATGCAGAAAAGTGTATAGTCATCCCCTCTGGAAAAACAGTAAGTGCCCACCAATTACCACATAGGTGTTAACCCATTAAGCACTTTAGAAGTAATAAGAGACATGGGGACACAAGTTGATAGATATCTTGCATTTGACAACCATGTGGCTGTAGTGGTTACAGAAACATACCATATACCCACCTAATCATGAAGGTATTCACATCTAGATCAGGGGAGGTCATCATGCCTCTACAGTCATCCTTCATCAGCCTCACAATTGAGTACAATGGCCCCTGTGGGATGTACCTCAGCAGACACCTCCAGCAACTGGAAAGACCCTAAAAGTACCTCACCAGGAGGATCAAAGAGCTCTAACAGATGCCATGTGTTGCCTGATTAAACAAACTGCAGCTCCACACAGTGACATACTGCCTGCCCAGAGGCAATCTGTGCCTGATGTATAAAGCCATGTCCAAGCTGGAATCAATGAACATGCTGCACCTTGTAAAATCTGAATGCCAGTAAGCTATGCACATGAGAGACCTGAACCCCAGCACTGACATAAATAGGACATGCTGTAGTGATTGATCCATAACCCAGAAGCTCCCTCCACTCTTGAGTAAACTCCCAGTACAGGTTAGCCAGAGAGTCCCTCATTGACTCTCCTCAAGAGGAATCTTGATGAGTGGATGGGAGATGGTAGGTTTACCCTGGGTATCACTGTTATGTCACGGGTAGACAGAGGCACAGTATACTAACCTTGAAATATGTCATGGCAAACTTCAGTTACAATGTGTGTTGAAGGACAAACACACTCTCTGACTAGCATTAGAAATGGCCTAGGGCACATAGCTAGTGTTTGTCAATGTCCACCCAAGTTGCGGAATACACTACCAATGTTGGACAAGCCTGGTTTAAGTAGTCCATATCTGAACAAAATGCAACATGGTCATATTTGCACAACTGGCCCTTAACCAGTCTGGTGTGCTCACTATGAATATTTAAAGCAGTGATAGGACTGAAACCCAGGATACTGTCCACCACAGTGAAACTACTGAACCAGTACACTATACGATATTACAGTGTTTGGTCAGTATGAAAGAATGTTGAAAACTGTATGCAAACTATCCCATGGAAACCCTGTAGGCACAGTATAATCCCTGTTGGGTTCAGACACAAAGCAGTTGGGCAGTAAGTACACAACATGACTTCCAACACACAACTATAAATGTGAAATATTGTTGAAGTTCACACACAACCACAAATGTGGTGGACCTCAGATTTCAACATATGGAAAGCTCACACTGGGCATGCTCGCACACTTTGATAAATGAGACATATGTCAGGCAACAAGCCATGGAAAGCCTGAACTGGGCATGCTCACACACTTAGGCCATGTCTCAGTTTAGCAGTTGGCCACACATATCTGGCATTTGTATGTGTTAAGCCAGGAACCTCCACTACAGCAATCTGCCCAGTGCACACAGTTAAATGACAACAGATACATAAGTAAAATAGTGGATCCCTCTCATATTCAAACATCTTCCACAGATACCCAAGTTGTTCATAGAAACAGGGAAAGCTATGGCAATAAAGACCTGCAAACAGTTTATCAGCAACAAATATTGTGCATCTGAAAATTAAACATATGAGTGTAGAGGTCAATACTAGGCTGTTTGCCCTAGGAATACAGCTTAGCCAGAGTGTGTTTGGCATCTGACTCCCCAGTACAGTAGGCTACTGTGCTTCTGTAAAGGTCACAGAAGGCACAGTTTACAGTGTGCTGTGCCTCCGTCAAGCAGGGAACACAGTGGAGATCCCAGGAGTTGAATTTGCAATGTCACATCCATGTGGCTGGTGTTTGCTGGAAGAGGGTTGGCGAGGACTTATAACAGTAATTGAGTGTCAATTACAGACTGAGGGGAGCCTTATCTGCAGTGTCTGGACAATTTCACTGTCAACACTTTGAAGTGATGATTTTGAGGGATTGAAGTGTCTTGCCAATACTGTTCAGAGACGTCCTCCCTCTGTGGGATATTGCTCTGTAATGTATTAGCTCCCTCCTGCTGTTGTACAGCTTATATATGGCTGGTGTACACCAGACAGGTCTCCTGTTGTGTAGGAGTCTTGGATTTATTTGGGATAGCATGATCAATGCAAACCTTCCGGATGCTCATAGAATGCAATTGTCAAGGATTATGCAGAGTGTCCTGTATAATGCCCCAGCATGGGTCCTTTGAAGTCTTCCACCCCAGTCTTCACAAGTGCAAAGTCTGCTTTTGATAAATACTTTGTTTGCAGTGACTTCCTTGCCTGCGGGTGGGGATGGGATATGGATGTCCAGGGAAAGTTGGTTATGGTCAGATATTAACAATGGTGGTCTACCTCTGGTGTGGAACATAGAGTCCCCATGTTGCAGATGGTCAGGACCAATATATATTCCCCCTTGTGGCTGTGGTGATTGGTCCTGCCATAGCACATGGATTCACAAATTGTAGTGGCTGTAGGGTGATGTTGTTGAGGCCTGAGTAGTTCCCCCACTCAATATACTTGTTCCTGAAGTTAACCACTATAATGGTGTATGTGAACACCTTCATATCCTACACTGTTCCCAGGGAAGCAAAGTGTGGTTCCCGGATATGGGAGGGGTGGTCTGAACTGGTTGTGTTGTGTGTTACAGGTCCTGTGGTCACGAAGCATGGTATAAAACATAACCTGGCAGTGCTGATGTGCATATGTGATCCTGAAGTAGGCATCTGTTAATGCATATATATGCTATCTCCCTTACTGACAGATAGTAATAGATGTACATACCTCTTTATAAATAATGATGTCAGCACCCTATAAATACTGCAGGAGAAGAAAAAATGCCAAGTAGTTTGAATAGCGCGCTCCGCTGATGCGTCTCTCACAAGTGTCATAATATAGTTAGATAGGGGTTTGAATCCCGCAAATGTGCAGTGTGTGTGATTGGGGTGGGTTAGTGTGTGTGCAATTCTGTTTGTAGGAAATGCCCCTTTTGGCAACTAGAAGAACACACTACATGATGAACATTCCTCTTTCTAAACACTGATGATGTCAGCACCCTATAAGTATAGCAGGAGAAGGAAAACCTCCAACTAATGTGAATAGCGTGCTCCGCTAATGCGTCTCTTTCAAGTGTCATAACATAGTTAGGTAGGGGTTTGAATCCTGCAAATGCCTTCTGGCAACTAGAAAAACACACTACATGATGTACATTCCTCTTTCTAAACACTGATGATGTCAGCACCCTATAAATTTAGCAGGAGAAGATAAACCTACCCGTAATGTGAATCGCACGCTCTGCTAATGCATCTCTTTCAAGTGTCATAACATCGTTAGGTAGGGGTTTGAATCCTACAAATGCCATGTGTGTTTTTGTCCATGTGTGTTGGGTGTTGCTCTTAATATTGTATGACATATATTATATTAGTAATGTCAATGCACACATGAGGTGTGTGTGTGTGCCACATAGACATATGTACCTGTGACCTTAAATAGTTCCCATGGGTGAAGCCTGCCTCGTGAATACATGGAATTTGCATTACACAACTTTTTGACTGTG
Organism: Protopterus annectens; assembly: GCF_019279795.1. Classification (NCBI taxonomy): domain Eukaryota; kingdom Metazoa; phylum Chordata; order Ceratodontiformes; family Protopteridae; genus Protopterus; species Protopterus annectens. Next base: position 1,707,345,208 of record NC_056726.1, on the reverse strand, counting down.
GTTTTCTGTGCAGGGGCTGCGGTTGGTATGTGAATATACAGTGAGAGTAGTCTATGGTGTCATCTTACCAGTGAGCGATACACTTCTGGTCTGGAGCATATAGTCCACATGTTGGTGATGATCAGGTGCAGCATGTTTTCCCCTCTTGTGGAGTGGTAACAAGTTGTTCCATAGCATTTGAGTGTATGGATTCTAGGAACCTTTCACCTAGAGTGTTGGAGCTACAGTAATGCTCTCAGTCTATGTGTGGGTAAATGAAGCTGCCCAATATATTGTTGTTTGGCGACACCTGCAAATATTCATGTATTCTTAAGTAGGCCAAGTGGGTTACCTGAGTTTAGGAGGGTGGTCTGTAGCAGGCTATGAACTGGAAGTCAGTTTAACCCACTGTTAGTTGCACGTGGATAGTCTGTGATGCGTCACACTGTGGCAACAACCTGGGGGTGTGGGTATAGGTTCATAGGTTCATACTAGGCTATCTGCCCTAGGGCATTTATAAGTCAAGCCAGAGTGTGTTTGACTTTTGCCACCCATTTTAAATTAATGTTGCTATGCCCTTTTTCGAGGTTAGTATACTGTGCCTCTGTCTAACAGTGACACAGAAGTGATACCCGGGGTAAACCTATGATCCCCCATCCACTCATCAAGATTCCTCTTGAAGAGAGAGTCAGTGAGGGACTCTGCCTAACCTGGACTGGGATTTTATTCCAGAGTGAAGGGAGCCTCTGGGTTATGAATCTGTCCCTCCAGCATGTCCTATTTATGTCAGTGCTGAGGTTCAAGTCTGGGATTTGGATTTTCTGAGGTGCAGCATGTCCATTACTTCCAGGTTGGACATGGCATTATACGTCAGGCACAGATCGCCTCTGAGCAGGCGGTATGCCACTGAGTATGGAGTTTTGTTAACCGGGCAGCATATGGCATCTGTTTGAGCCCTTTGATCCTCTTGGTGAGGTACTTTTGGGGTCTTTCCAGTTGCTGCAGGTGTCTGGTAAGGTACATCCCAAAAGGGGCATTGTACTCAATTATGGGCCTGATGAGGGATGAGTAAAGAGGCACGATGACCTCCCCTGATCTAGATGTGAATCCCTACATGATTAGGTGGGCTATATAAAATGTTTTTCTAACCACTTTGGCCACATGGTTGTCAAATGAGAGATTGCTATCAACTTGGGTCCCCATGTCCCTAATTACTTCTTCCGTACTTAATGGATTACCACCTATGTGGTAATTTGTGGGCACTTTGTTTTTGCCAAAGGGGATGACTATACACTTTGTGGCATTTAGCTTGAGGCCATGGCTCTGGCACCAGTTGTCTGTTTCTATGAGGCCCTTTCGGAGGATGGTTGTGTCGGCTGGAGAGTCGATTATAGCGCCCAGTTTGCAGTCATCTGCGAACTTGGTCAGCCACAGTCCTTCTGTGTTGGGCTGTACCTCCGAGAAATATATACCGAACAGGAGCGGTCCCAGGACTGAGCCTTGTGGGATGCCACTTGTAACTAGTTTGGAGTCTGACATAGCTCCAGCAATTCTAACAATGTGGGTTCTGTCCTTGAGCCAGTTTGCAACCCATCTAGTGACATAGGGGTTTATATTTAAGCTGGTGAGCTTATCTATAATGCCCGAGTGGGGTATTGTATCGAAGGCTTTTGCGAGGTCCAGGTAGGCTGTGTGGACCACCTTCCCCTCGTCAATGGCCTTGGTGACTGTTTCAAAGAAATTGACCAGGTTTAAGAGGCAGGATCTGCCCTTAACAAAGCCGAACTGGGTAGGATCCAGTGTCTGTAGGTCCCCAATATCTTTATTTATGAGGTCCATGATGATCCTTTCCATAGCTTTGCAGACCAAGCTAGTCAGGCTTATGGGGCGATAGTTTCCAGGATCCGTTGAGGCACCACCTTTGTGTAGAGGGACCACTGTTGCTGTACGCCACTCTTTGGGTACATATCCTGTGGTAAGGCTGAGATTGAACAGTAGTTTTATGTTTGGGATTAGCTCATCTTGGAGTTCATGTAGGATGCATCCCGGGACACCGTCTGATCCCATTGATGCTGTGTGTTTTGCTTTGGAGAGTGCGGCTCTTACCTGAGCATCTGAGATGTCAGGGGGGCAGCACTCTGCTGGGATAAATATTTGCCCTTTTGGTGGGGGTTTTGCGCTGAACCTGTCAGCTAGGATGTTGGCAATGTCTGTGGGTTCGGTGTATTTTTTGTCATTTTGGACTAATTCTGAGCATATCTGGGAATTCCCACCCAGGTTTCTTACATAATTAAAGAAAGCCTTGTGATTATCCTTAGTGTCCTGTGCAATTTTTCTCTCGAAGCTGGCGTTAGACGATTTTATGAGTGCCCGTAGTATTTTGCTAACACTGATCAGAGATGCCTTCCCTTTTTGGGATTTTGCTCTATCATGTAGTAGCTTCCTCCTTCTATTGTATCGTTTGTTTATGGCTGTGGTCCATCAGACAGGACGTCTGCCTTTGGAGGATTGGGTCTTGTTTTTATTTGGGATTGCATGATCCATGCATTCCTGAAGGTGTTCATAGAATACGTTTATAAAGTATTCTGCAGTCTGGGCCATATTTTCCACAGGCCCGGGGGCTTTGAAGGATTCCACCTCGGTTTTGAGGGGTGTGAAATTTGCTGTAGAGAAGTTTTACACTGTGGTTTTCTGGGCAGGGGTGGGTGGGATGTGAATATCCAGTGAGATTAATTTATGGTCTGATCTTACCAGTGAGGGATACACTTCTGGTCTGGAGCATAGAGTCCCCATGTTGGTGATGATCAGGTCCAGTATGTTTTCCCCTCTTGTGGGAGTGGTAACAAGTTGTTCCATAGCATTTGAGTTTATAAATGCTAGGAACCTTTGAGCTAGGGTGTTGGAGCTAGAGTAATGCTCCCAATCTATGTTTGGGTAGTTGAAGTCCACCAATATAATGGTGTTTGGAGAGACCTTCATATTTTCCAGTGTTCTCAGGAAGGCCAAGTGGGGTTCTTGGGTTTGGGAGGGTGGTCTGTAGCAGGCTATAAACTGGAAGGCAGTTTTACCCACTGTTAGTTGCACATGGATAGTCTCTGATCCTTCGTGCTGTGCCACCAACCTGGAGGTGTGTGTATCTTTGACTTAATATTGATACTCCCTCCTGTTCTGGTTGTTCGCAAGTTTTGGGGCCGACAAGCATGGTATGAGGTATCACCTGGCAGTGCTGGGGTGCTCTCTGGAGCCTTGAACCAGGATTCTGTTACTGCACAGATATTGATGTTCTCCATGCTAAGGACAGTTTCCATGGCATGCATATTGAGGTTTACACTGCTGGCGTTGAGTAGCATCACTATTAGTTTCTTATCCCTTTTGATACCTATGGAGGTGGGTTTGTCTTTTGAGCCTTGCCTAAAAAAGGCACTATGGGGGTAGCAAGAGCCTTTGCCAATATCCGAAAGCCCAGGGGTGACAGGTGCAAGCCTTCCCTAGCAAAGCATCATGGCTTGTCGAGCATGTCATCCCAGGCTGACAGGCATTGGATCCCCTTTGAATGACACCGATACTTAAGCCAGTTGTTGAAATTGATCATCTTGTCTTTATATTGTGGCATCATTCTTGGTGAGGGTAAGATGCTACTCAAGGTCAGGGTCATTCCGGCCTGGGCCACATGCTCAGAGAGCTCCTCTATGTCTCTTTTCATGTAGTCCAGGGAGGAACGTCTCCGGTCATTCACACCAGCATGGACAATGACTGAGTCATATTTGTACTTGCCTTGGAGTGACCTGAGTGCTTGTGTTATGTGGCGGATCCTAGCACCCGACAGGTAGCTCACCGTGACCTTCTTGTTCAGCCTGGTGAGCGGGACGTCAGTGTGCCTGACGATAGAGTCTCCTATTACAAGTGTATCAGGTGTGTTGTTTAGCCTTAAGGGCTGTGACTGTTCGGCACACTGGCTTTGTGAGCTATGTGTTGCACGTGTTTTGTTTTGGGGTAGTGGCTGCTTGGGTGTCTGCTTTGGAGGTCTCTGCTGCTTAGGCAGATTTTTATTTAGAGCCCCGAGTATGTTTTGTGTGTTTATGTGTTTGGTTTGCTTTGTCGGTAGGTGTATGTGAGACTGGAATTGTAGTGAGTGTGGTTTCCTTCTCCTCCTGACAGGTTTCGCCAGTACTGAGTTGAGAGAGCTTAGCCTCCAGTTTGGCTATATGGTTGCATCTCTCACATGTGTTGGAATTTGTTGGGAGGAGGAGAGGGTTGTCTGTGTACATGAGGCAGTTGTAATATTGCCTCAAGATTCCCAGATTCACCATCTCGACTGGAGAGGAGATTGACAACTGACCTTTGGACATGCTAGAATAGTATTGGGAATTCCTTTATAATTGACAACAAAAGGGCCAATGGGGAACAAGGTACTCAAGGGGAGTTTGTGAGGGTGTAGTGCTTTTAATTTGTTAGTGCTGACGTATATAATTGCTTTAGTGAGCAAGTGCCAGGTAACTTAAATGCAATGTGTTACAGGTAACTTAAATGCAAAAATGACAAACAGTAACTTTCTTTCAAGTGAAACAAGGAAATAAGTACAGTAAGCAATGCAGATGTCACTAGGGATCCACAGAAGCGCTGAAAAGCCGCGTTTTAGGTGGAATTAGTGTTTCAGGGAAATAACAAGCAAACAAGCATACAAACGAAGCTACATTCAGCAGGCCTGGATCTAGTCTATGCTACAGCAAGCAAGGTGTACCAATTTCAGTAAGAAACAGTTCAAATATGCAGGCACTATAAGCCTTTAGCCAGAAATTCCCAGCTCAGACAGGCAGAGTCCAGCCTCTCCTCCCACAAGAGTGCAGACCATGAACCTTCTTAATGTAAAATAACTGGCCTGAAGCCCAAGTGCTTAAACCAGAACTAATACACTTTTAGAATAACAGACACTGAGCCCTCAATCAGCAGTTCCCAACTTAGGATGTAAGCTACCTGTCCTGTCACCACAGTATCCTTGACATTTAATGAGACTCACCCTCCTGTCATAGTTAGTTCCGTGTTTTGGGGCTGTCAAGCATGGTATGAGGTGTAACCTGGTAGTGCTAGGGTGCTCTTGGGAGTATTGAACCTGTTGTCTATTACTGCACAGATATCAACATTCTCCATGCAGAGTAGAGTTTGGACTGCATGCATCCTGCGGTTTTCATGTCCGGCATTGAGTATCATTACTTCCATTTTCTTATCCCCTGTGCTACCTATGTAGGTGGCCTTCTGTTTTCAGCCTTACCACCAGAATGCAAAGATGTGCAGACATTACACTATGGTAATTAATAGTGGTGTACAAAACAATACAATGACAATCATACTGTTAATGCATCAGGCATGCTGGGATATACCCACAATGATATCATTACACTATACTGTTGACAACATGATAATATTACTACACTTCTATGCAGTCACCCTGTGCATCAGCACCATGTTAACCTGTTCCTGCATCAGTGTTACAGATTGCAGGAGGTGGCACAGTTTCATCATATGCACAGGGTGTGTAGTTGGTATGCCTGAGTCTGCCACTGATACAACCAATCAACATGTATATGTGTGTGTGTGTTAGAGAGGGACAAAAGTACAAGATGGGGCAATGTTGATGCAGTGTGTGCATGTATGTGTTAGCCCTAGGTGTTAGCAGTATGCATGTGTGTATGCATGCATACAGTTCCACCTCGTGGCTGCCATATACAGGTGTTTGTGGAAAGCCGCAGACTGTACCTGCCAGGTCATACAGATCACTGTCTCTGGCCACGGACACGGTACCTGTGCCTGGCAGGGGTGCTACGGACAGTATCAGGTACTAAGCCATACTGGGTACTGTCATCAGAAGCAGTTGATTGATGACTGGACACATGTCCCTGCTGGGACTGTCCAGAGCCATGTGCACGTGGTCTCCTAGGGTGGTCTGATGATAGCACAGACCCAGCATTGCTGTGGCTGGTACTGACACTATGGGAGCGGCTGCGGGTTTGTTGTCGTCCACGACGACTGCCAGCTGCTGATGTTGCTGGCGTACGTCCACGTCGACGCCTCAACTGTCCTGCATTGCCCTGGCTCATGGACATGTAGTTGTGGAACAGATCTAATGTGTCCCCCCAACGTTTGTCAATGACCTCAGTGAAATTACGGATGGCAGCCGCAACGTCACACATAGTGTCATTCATAGCAGTGCGGTGTGCTATAAGCTCCCTCAGACCCTGTCTGGTGTACCATTCCATACGTGCCTGTGCCTGCATTACAGCCCGGAACATAGCTGAGGTTGAAAGACCTCTGTGGGCACGTCTGACAGGGGCAGTACGACCACGGATGCTCCCACGAGAACCCCTGGACATCTGCCTGTGTGGTACCATGTCAGCACTCTGTCCATGGCTGCTGTGAGGGCATGCATGTGCCACTGATACCACATTACCCTGGTCAATGTCCACTGTATGCTGTCCCTCACCTAAGGACATTGGTGACAATGGATGTATTGGCAGGATGACTGTGCGCATTGATGGGGTTGACTGCTGTGTACTGTCGATTGGCTGACCAACAACAGACCCTGTCACACCTCCCTGTGCCATTACACATGTATCATCATTATCACTATCCCCAGCAGTGGATTCAGGTTCCCTGCTGCACATCACCAGAGCAACACCAGAACCTGTGAGAGGAAGCCAGGAAACACAGTTTACAATGTGTACACAATGTTACCACAGATGCACACGGGCTCATGCACACATGCGCACATGCACACATGCACACATGCGCACATGCGCACATGGGCAAATGCACACATGGGCACATGCATACATGCACACATAGGCACATGCACACGTGCACATGCACACATGCGCACATGCACACATGGGCACATGCACACTCCTCAGTACATGAGATACAAACACACAGACACAAACACAAACACACCTGCAATCCAACACATAGCAATACTGTTTGAGGGTATTATTACTATTATTATCATTAGTATTAAAAGTATTGTTATTACACACTCACCAGCATGGATTGGCTGCCTTGCTGTTACACCAGAGGGACCTGCACAAATAAGACATTTATTGTCAGTGGGCACAACTGTGCCATTGATACTGTGAATACGATACAGTTCAGTAGTACAACAGTTTGCTTTCATAGGACTACTGCTGATATTGAGAATATCAATCTTGCACAATAATTTCCAGGATAACAGCTACAAACACAGTACACATCTCACAGGTGCATAAACTGCCAGTGTAGAGAACAGTCAACTATAGATATGGCATGTTACCTGTACGCTCCATGTCCACATGCTGGGGGGGCTCCAGCCTCCATCATTACACATGTCTGCAGATGTTGTTGTTAGGCTGGAGCCACAACACTTAGGAGGAGCCCCTCCAGTCTGGTGGGGGGGTGTATAGCTGCCCCACCACCTGTAGCAAGCTGTTGCCTGTGGATATCAGACGCACGCTGATGGACATTTCTAATTAAATCACTGCAGTGATGGCGTACCTGCTCATATGTCCGGTTATGCATGCCTATGTCATTTACCCGATGGACAAGGTCTTGCTACAGTGCAGCCCTCTCCTGCTGGTTCTGGCGGGTGCGGGAAAAGAGTGTGGCAAAATCCTGCACCAGGCTCTGGTGTATCTCCTCTTCCTCTGCAGCCGAGTATGAGGGGTTGCGCTGGTGCACCATCGCCCTGGAAGGAAAAGAAAAATATGTGAGCAAGTAATATGGCACACATAATACTCTACTGTAGTGATATCACTGAACTGCCATATATAGCATCTGTCTGTCTATTGGGGGATACACATGTAAATGACCACATATCAGTGCTCAGCCAACAACTGTGTGACAGTGCCTGGCACACTCCATACAACAAACTAGTATACACCAGCAGTCGGCACACTGTTTGAGGTCCAATGTACAACCTCACACTGGGGGTTTGTATCAAGGTAATGGATGGGGAACATTGTCAACCCATGCAATGCATGCAATGCACAGTTAAAATTTCAATGGTAATGCACCCTAGTCTTTGTGGCCATACCCCTACCTACACCACAGTCACATACAGGGAACCACAGCACAACATATGGCAATGTAGTATGTTTGTATCCCAATACCGGACACATCTTTCTCTGGCCTCACACCAAGGACACACACTACCATGACAGACACAAAGTCATGCTGAGCAATCACACCATTACAGACCTTGCACACAGTCAGTGGCACACTAATTCCACCTCACATAGTTGGTATTGCAATGAGTACATGTGTGTGTGCATTGTGTCATAGGTAGGTAGTATGCTATTGGCCCTGGACCTACAGCAGCATACTGTTATGCTACCCTGCCCCTTGAGACACATGTAATGTGATTGTACTTGCTCCTGTCAAACAGTTACACAGGGTGACTCATATGGCATATTACCTATCTGCATAACATTCAACAGGGGTATGTCTGACATCTACTAATGAGGAGCCTTGCTTCTTAATGCTGGGTGGTTTACTCCAGGGTATGGCTTATTTGTGGGTAGGAACCTGTACCTCCACCATGTGCTCTTTACTCATTGCCAAGGATGACAGACATAGGTCATTTAGGCTGGGGATATTGTGAGGTGTTACCATGGTTGTTGGACAACTGTTATGGGTGTGACTTAACTATGTATATCCAGCAGTGGTAACCTCTGTGTAGGTAGCATGAAAGGCACTCTATATGTGGTTTTGTCAGTCACTCTGCATAGGTAATGTGTTTGAGGGCATTATCATGGTTTGTTAGGTATGACTGTGTCCTTCTCCCTTTCTGTAGTTGTCATGGGAGGTACATACTGTGTAGGACATTGTGAGGTGTAGAGGGGTACAGTGACCTACATTTCCCTAGCTGACACACCATTTGTGCTGACACGCACCATGTACAGGGATTACAAGACTAGTGTGCCACTGTGAATATCAAAGGGGAGGCTATTGTACACTTGTTTCCCATGTTCCATTCTGACACATCCAGTAGTAGGCAGGCAACCACCTATGTGATGGTTAGTGGTGACAGTGTTTTGGAATGGGGTATGGTACTCCAGTATCCACACTGGTGTTCAGTCCATGCCTTTGTCACCAGGCACCTGTTGCAATACATCTGCACACATGTGCCTCTCTCAGTATATATATATATATATATATATATATATATATATATATAAATATATATATATATATATATATATATATATATATATATATATATATATATATATATATATATATATATATATATATATATATATATATATATATAGATAGATAGAGAGAGAGATATTCATATACATACATATCTCTAGACATTCATATCTGTCTGTATATGTGTATGTATCTATATATATCGATATATGTATGTGTCTATTACATATATATGTATATACATATTCTATCTATCTATATATGTCTATCTATTTATACATCCCTCTCTATCTATGTACACATATATGCATATTATATATATATATACATATATAAATATACATATACATATACATATATATATATTTTTTTTTATTTACACATACGAATACACACACTAACATACTGCTAAACATCCATTACTGTACAACCTACATTGTACGTTGCACTACAACCTACATTGATATGTGCACATAGCAACCTTCAAATACATATGTATGTCCAGCCTTCACTAACAGTTGCAGTATGTCCCGTGCCCTATGCACATCTTCATATATATATATATAGATACAGACTGCTAACACATATGGAGGGTTCACAGTATGTAGATTATTAGATTATGTAGTTTACGTTACCTTTGTTTCTCACTGCTGTTTGTGATGGCTTTCTGCTTGGTGGCCTGCTGATGGTTAGCTTGATGGTTTTTAAGTTTTTTTTTTTTTGGTGTCTCTCTCTGTGTCTCTGTGTGTGTCTCTCTCTCTCTCTCTCTGTCTCTCCCTCCGGTTGTTGCAATGAAACTATTGCATGTGTGGACTGGGAGTACAGGCTGCTTTTGTAGGTATCTGCACATGTGCATGTGATGGCCTCTGCACCAATTGTCAGCCAGCATTTACTAATTGCATGTAGACTGCTGTGTGGTAATTGCAGTTCTCACTGTGATTTCAGGACAGTGCTATAAAATGTTAGGTTAGGTAGGCATGGCCCTTTCAGATTTTCAAGGTGGGGACCATGCTGGTATGCTGTGGACACTGTTCTGTGAGTGTAAAGGTTTGTATGTCTCTCATATTTAAGGCTGTGTTGTAGGCACTGAAATACATGTTGTACTGAAACCTGACTATTGCTTCCTCCAGTTCATTCTTCTCAGTGTGTATGTTAACTGACACCTAATAATACTAATACTGTTTAAATGGGAGTATGTGCTTTCCTGTGGGACTTGTGGATTAACTGGTATACAACAGTGGCTCTTGCAATTTGTTGCTATGGCTTCACTATTTAACCTTTACATTCACTCCTTGAAGAACTGCTAGGTGTCTTTACTGGAATGTGTTGCTATGGCTTTCCTATTTTGCATTTACATTCACTCCTTGTAATGCTTGCTATATTTCTTTCAGCAGCAATTCCTTATATGTTTGGTGTGGTTTGATGGTACTGCATGCAGTCTGGTCTGGCCAAGGTGTGGGGCTTGACACCTACAAGGGTATTTTATTTTGCTGCTGAGCAGTAGTGGGGCCTTGTACTTTGTACTAACAGTTATGGATAGCAGTCACATGCAGCGCTTGTAAACTGCTATACTGTCCTTATTTTATTAGTTGGCTAAATCCTTTGATATTTATGGGTTGTACTCCTACATGAGGGTGTGCTTGTGGAAGCAATTCTACAGCTATTCACAGAGTGTGTGACAGCAGACAGAATGATATGCCTGTGAGTTTGTGACACTTGCAGGCCTCAGATACTCTCAGGTGTATCTTTTATCAGCCTCAGGGAATGGTACATATCAGTGGGATACACCTGTAATATATTTCAGATATTCTGCAGTTGTGACTGTGGGGTATTTTGAGCATATGTATTACTACACCATTTCTGACATGCAAGTAGTGCATACTTTAAGTAATTGACAGTTACCATTACGTGGGATTCCACACCTTTCTGCCTACTGTTAGTACATTTCACAGGGAGTCAGTGGGGCACAGTTAACATTTGTTTTCAAATCAGGAACATCCCTGTAAATCAGTCACAATTGCGAGGTCTGGCCTCTTACCTATTCAAATATGGCAGTGTTTATCCTGCTCTGATAGTGTGTGTGGTTTGCAAGGTGCTACTGTCACATTGTTACCTACTAGCTACCTACTAGCATGGCTGTTTCTCTTCTCACACTAATGTAATGCAAATCCACAAGAATTGCCAGTAAAGATACAAGAAAAGCTTTGTGTAATAGCCTTCCTATATTCCCTTTACATTCAGTCCTACTATTTCATGATATATTGCTTTCAGCACAAAGTTCTTGTATATCAGTCATGGCTTAGTGGTAAGTCATGCAGACTAGTGTTTCCTGGGTTTGAGACTGACAGAGGAATTTTATTTTGCTGCTGAGCAGACTACAGGCCTTGTCATTCAGAGTGACTAAGGCACGTTTAAGCAGTTGTAAGCGGGTTAGCGCTGGTTTGCGCGGTGCTCACGCATGCGCACTGTCGCTTAGCTTCGCGCACACACGCTTAGCTAAGTGCACACAAACACACACCTGCTTGCAGCTGCTTAAAATTGCTTACTCTCGTGCACACCCGCGCTAATTTCTTTGAAAGAAAAAAAAATGGGGAGATAGGAAAGTGGTGAAAAAGGGGGCACAAAGAGGGTAGGACAGTAGGAAAACAAGCTCGGGATTTGCAGGAAGGATGTAGGAAAGGCCCATAGCTGCCCATTTCTTTATCAGCAACAGCTGTGCATATGTGTGTAATTTGGTGTGAAATTTGAATCTTTCCACCCCTGAGATAGGGGTGAGGACAACAAAATTGTAATTACCAGTTCACATGTCCAGCAGACATGTCTGCAAAATGGGCAGCTATGTATGGGGCGTAATTTTTTTGCGGGAACAGAGTGCCCTTTTTTTATTTTTTTTTCAGGTGAGAGTGGAATGTGAGGTACAGGAAGTAGGTATATTTGGGGAGGTAGGTAGGGGAGGTTAACAGACAAGACAAACAAGATGCATACAGGGGCGGAGTATGACACATGTGGGGGGAAACACAATTGACGGGGACAGATGTTTGGATATCGCGAGCCCATGAGCCCACAGATGGCAACAGTGGAACTGAGATCCTCACCCATGGGCAGTTGCCACTGCGCCTTCACTGCCCAGGATGGGGCTGTGCTGGGGGCTGTGTAGGATGTGCAGCAGGCACACCCATGAGTTGCGCCACCCGTGCCTCAAGCTGGCGTAGGGGTTCAAGCACAGAATGACTGATCTCGCTACGCACCACAGACCGGACACTTTGGAGGGTGAGTGGACGGTCTCCTCCGGCCACGCTTGCAGAGGGGGGACGAGCCCCATCCCCTACAGCGCTTCCACCCGAAGGTGGCACAGGGCCACTGGAGGAGGTTCCGGCCTAGGCACTAGTGCCAGGTGCACTCGCCAGCTGAGGTGGGATAGGTGGGTCCGCTGGAACCCGCCTTCCCTGTTGTCCTGTGTTTAGCAATATTTTATGACATTTTGGGTTAGTAACAAACAATACCATTCAAAATTAGTTGTAACAGCATGCATCAGTATTCCCATTAACCAAACACCCATGAATTCCAAACATTGAACAGCAAGCATAACACATGCATATTTTGAACAACAGTACACAATCCAACAGCATGCAGGGTTGATTGATGGCAACAGGCCATCAGGTTTGGATATGTGAACAGGGCACATGCATCAATGTACATGCAAATATGTTTGAACCAACAGGACAAATGTCCATAGGAATTAATTGTGAATACACATACCCAGTTTGTTGTGGAATGGCATTATTTGTGAATATAGGGTAGGGTGAAGAAATATTTCATTAACAACTTCAACTACCTATACATATGCTGTACATCTCTATTAGCTGCAGATATATAAACCCTACAGGTCTTAGTACAGTTTCCTATATGTAACCTTAGGAATGTTGGTGATGGGACTGTTACTGCTACATTAATATACATTTCATTTTTATTCATACACGTTCATATCTGGCTGTGTTCAGGTACAGCATCCTGCTACTTTTGATTTATATGGCTCTAGACAACTGTGGAAGTTCATTATTTCATACAACCATATTATCTCCATATTGCAAGGGTACAGCAACATATCCAAATTGTGGGACAGACACATTCCAGCTTCAATACTTTATTACAAACATTTCATTGTTTGGTTGTGGCTGTCTCATTCATTTCATTATGTACTGACTGCAGTATACTTTATTCAAGAGTTATAACAGCTTTCTTGGTCAATTCATACCTCTTTCTCACACTCTCACTTGTTTTATTTTTACAATTCAAGATGGTACTTAATTCTAGGCATTATTAACATGTCTTACTTGGTTACAACAATCTTTTCCAACAGACTCACTTGTTTCATATGGCAGATTTTAAAAGGGGATGTATTTGACACATGTCTATTGTCTTTAGCTTGTTTACCACTAATTTTCAGGCTGCAGCAGGTTATCTGATATTACAATACAGGTGGAAAATCTCTATTTCAGACTTGTTTAATTTTTATTTCTGGATTACAGGCTGCATCACTTATCTAATCATACAGTACTAGCAGAATCTTTCTTCTAGTGTTATTTGAACTTTATTAATATGTAACTACACCGAACTCTTTTACAAGCTGTCTCACTTATATTGTATAACAATTACAGAAAAATAATTACTAACCTGCCTGGTGGCACAACCGCTCCAGCCTATCACCATAGGCTCGTCGATTCGCGGAACACACACCTGCAGCTGTAATATAAATGAAGTAATATTGGAACATACATCTCCATAATATCAGCTAGGATAATTTCTTACATACGTAATTACATGGATACTTACTCAGTAGTGGGGAGTTGGGCATTTGCTGGGCCTCCTGGATCCAACGGTTCAGTTGGTCCTGCTTTCGTTTCTTCAGGTCCGCATGGTGGTGATGGACCTGTTTACCAGTCCTTGGTATGCCTGTGGCACTGGTGAGATCATGTGCCAACCGGTTCCACACCTCTGCCTTGTACGCTCCCCACAGAGCCTGGCCCTGTATGAGTTGAGCCTCATGATCGTGGACTAGGAGCCAAACCATATATTTGGACTCCTCAACACCCCACCTCTGTGCTCGGAAGTGACTGCCCTCTCCTACACCTGCCATCCTGACTGCAAATAGGTTCCACTATCAGTTATGCTGTGTATTCCCGCCTATGGGGCTTATATATGCCGTTTTTCCCGCACTTATCTGTGATTGGCCATTTTGGAAATGTATCAGCTTAAAAAAACCTGCTTTGTCATGCTTCTATTTCCATTCATTCCTATATATATGCTAATACTGCATTTTTCAGTACAGCTGTCATGGCTTAGTGGTTCAGTACTTTGACTATGATGCACAGTATCCTGGGCATTGCTTTTTTTTTATTTTACTACTGTCTAGACAGGCTAGGAGGTGTGTCTGTGTAAATGCGGCTTTGATACAGGTTGCTCAACGTTGCCCGCCGGTAAGCTGGTTGGCGTGCTGCTCAGCTCCGCGCAAACGGGTTACGCTGGTTAACGTGTTATTTGGTTATGAGCATGCATATTACGCTATGAGAAATGTTGCTCAACTACGGGCACACAGTTTCAGCGTGTTAAAGCGCTGCTCAACTCCGGGCACTCATATTACACCTGTTAAACCACTGCTCACCTGCGGGAAGTCATACTCAGCTTGTTAGAGCACTGCTCAGCTATGGGCACTTATAAAATTTTTTTTTTTATTGTGTCAGATTTCTTCAAAAATACATGGCCCATTTCATTACATTTTACTTAAATTATAGATGTTAAGTTGTCAATCTCGCCTTCATTCTTGCTGAATGGGTTCGGAGCCGATCCTCAGCTCCGACTTGGCCACTTACTAAAGCTCGAGAGCTAATTTTACCAGCTCGAGGCAACCCTATATCCCATGATGCAAGGCGATAACTACCCAGATCTCTTTTGCCGCTTTCGCTTGCGAGGTGCATTTTTACCGGCTCCTGGTAAGTTTTCAATTTTTCAGACTTTTAGTCACCCCCTTTCGTTTTAGTTTACTACTGTTATTGTCTTATCTGTTAACGGTTAGATTTTTAACCCTATCTTCCATTAGTGGTTCCCCTTATCCAGTTATTTATCCCTTAAAGTTAGGCCTTAAGCCTCCCCCTTTCCTAATTTTTAGTCAGGGATTCTGTGTGGTGTTTGGGTGTGTTTGTATCCCTGTTTTATTTTTTATTTGGATTGGGTGTTTATTGTGTGTGTGTGTGTGTTTTTTGGTACTTGTTGCTCCCTCGACACCGTTATGTCGAAGGACACAAAGGTCTCAGGCTTCAAGAAGTGTGACTCGTGCTGTCAGAAAATGTCTCTGACAGACGGTCACACTTCTTGTGTTTACTGCCTGGGACCTCTGCACCTGCAGAACTCTTGTTCTGTCTGCCACGCCTTCAGCCCAAGAGTCCTGCAGGAGCACAGAAATAAACTAATACTGAGGGGCTTGTTAAAGCCTGAGAGCTCCCCGACTAAGTCTGCTCCGGGGAAGCCCTCGAAACCAGTAAAGCCTTTGGCTCCAAGCCCTAAGCCATCGGCTACTGGTTCGCCTTCTGTGACGAGATCGGCTCTGGCCAGAGCCGATCCTTCTGTGTCACAGCTTACAGTATTGGCTCCACCCGGCGCCGATACCGCTAAATCTAGGCACTCACTGTTGGCTCCGACTGGAGCCGACGTATCCTCGGCTCCTTCGGCTCCACCCATCTCCAGAAAGAGATCAAGATCCCCTTCGTTGGAGTCTATACATTCGGCTCCGAGATCAACCCTGCTCTCGGAGCGGAGCCATCGGAGCCGGTCTTCTCGGTCATCCAGGCTGTCTGACCATGACCTTGAGAGAGTGGTGAGTAGGCTATTAAAGTCTCAGGCATTGGCCCAAATGCTCCATAGCCCGTCTCATCAGATGGTAGCTATTACACATCCACCTAACATTCCTCCTTCGACTCTCCTACAGAGCTCGGAGCCGGAGCTCCTCGGAGCCGTGACTGTTGTGGCTTTGGAGCCGATACCTCTCCCTTCGGTTCCGTCGTCCTCTGCTCCGATCTCCTCCTTGATGCCTTCATTGGAGGGATCTGGGCGTCTGGTCTCTCTCATCGGCTCTGAGGGGGTGAGTGGCATCGGACCCTTGTCCGACCCCGTTCTCCCTCTCGGAGCTTCGGCGCTGGTGAGCTCAGCCCCGACATCAGCCTCAGAGCCATCCCTGTCGGTGTGGCCTGGGGTTCCTATCTCTTCGGAGCGGGAGCCTTCTGGCCTCTCTAATGGGGGAGCCTTCGAGGTGATGAGGAGTGTACTAGCCCCAGGGCATAGTCAACGGTCAGTTCCATCAGCTCCTCCCACTACAGTGCCTGCTGACGTCTCGTCCCACTCTCTTGCTCCCGGACCCAGAGATCCAATGCCTCAGGTTTCCCCACTGGGAATATCTTCCTCCTCCAAGGCTTCTCCTGACCCGTCAGGTGAGCCTCCGCGTAAGAGGACATGTAAGAGGAAACATCTAGACTCCCCCAAGTCTGTTACATCCGATACTGACTTGGATGAGTTGGAGGGATCCCCAAGGTCCCCCTCTGAGGATGTCTCTTTCTCAGACATCCTTGAACTCCTTAAGCAGAGGGGGAACTGGCCTTCCCTTAATCCTTCCGAGGACGAGTCGGTATACCTGGAGGCGTTCGGTTCTCGACCCTCCATCTCCTGGGTGTCTCCGCCTTTCGACCCTCTTATGGATGTGGTGGCTCGGAAGGTGTGGATGGCCCCAGATTCGGTGGAACCCACTCCTCGGAGGCCTTCTAAATTCATCACGGCCCCACCTGATAGGCAATTGTTGACAAAAGGTGTCCCGGTTGATGCCATGGTGGTGGCTGCAGCCACCAAGAAGGAACTAGCTGATCCTTCAGTACCTGTCCATCCTCCTAACAAGGATTCCAGGACTATGGATAGGTACGGCAAGCGGATATTTTCTTCAGCAACCTTTGCCATGTGGTCGCTGAACTACTTGTGTCACTTCACCCGCCTTCAAAGAGATGTTCTTAAAGAGTTGGGAGAAGTTTTACAGGATCCGTCAGCTGCTGGGTCCCAGGATAAAATTAACTCACAGCTAGGAATCCTAAACTCCATTGTTAACTCCTCCATGCGGCTCATTTCATATGCAGCCGATGGAGCGAGTAGGGCCGCAGGCACAGGAGTGGCTTTAAGGCGTCAATCCTGGATGCGGCTTTGTAATTTTGCAGACCCCTTCAAGGCATCCTTCACAAACTCTCCTTTTGAGGGTTCGACCTTGTTCGGACCTCAAGTGAAAGACACCTTGACTAGATGCGAACAAGATGGCAAGACTCTTTCTGCCGTAGGAGTACGTTTCTCCACCCCTTCAAGACCTTACCCAAAAGGTCAGAGGGGAGGGAAAATGTGGTTCCACAAATCTCAAGGAGTCACGCCTGACACACGAGGTCAGTTTACCCCCAGAGGCAGAGGGGGTAACAACAACAGACGCCACCCTAGGGGCAGAGGGGGTCTGCAGAATTAGGGTAGCAGGGAGCCTCTCTCTGACAAACCCTTCCAGCATCCCTGAGATGTTGCCCAATTGTCCACCTTTGGAGGCAGTCGGGGGAAGATTATCGCTGTACCCAAAAGCCTGGCTTTCCCTTTCTCAAGACAAATGGGTACAGTCGATCATATCCGAGGGTTACAAAATTCCCTTTATCCAAACCCCAATTCAGCAAAAGGGAACCCTTCCAGACGTTCCACCCGGTCTAAGGGAACTAGCAGTACCAGAGATATCAAAACTGCTAGCAAAAAGAGCCATCCAGCCAGTCCCAGCAGACCAAATAGGATCTGGAATCTACTCAAGGTTCTTTTTAGTACCAAAAAAGACAGGGGACTGGAGACCAATATTAGATCTCAGCAAACTAAACAAGTTTGTAAAGAAAACAAGATTCCGGATGGTCACGCTTCAGTCCATTCTACCCTTTCTGGGCAAGGACAATTGGATGTGCTCAGTGGACCTTCAGGATGCGTACTATCACATCAAAATTCACAGGCGCTCCAGAAGGTTTCTCCGCTTTTGGCTGGGGGCCAGTCACTTCCAATTCAGATCCCTGCCGTTTGGACTCACTACAGCCCCCAGAGTGTTCACCAAATGTATGGCAGCGGTTATGGCTCACCTGAGACATCAAGGATTCCAGGTGTTTCCATATCTAGACGACTGGCTCCTAACTGCCACCACCAGGCATCAACTTCTCCAAGCCAGAGATTACACCATTCACATTTGCAGAGGGCTAGGGATCTCTATAAATTTCAAAAAATCTGCCTTGTCGCCTTGTCAATCTATTACCTTTATAGGCGCCAGTTTGGACACCATACAACTTTCAGCAAAGTTAACAGATCAAAGGATCTTGGATATTCAAAACCACATCCATGTGCTTCTCCAGAGCGACAAAATTCAGGCCAGGTTTGCCCTGAAAGTATTGGGTCTTATGGCGGCTGCCATAACACTTCTTCCCCTTGCCAGCTTTTACATGCGTCTCCTACAGTGGATGCTGTTTGCCCAATGGTCCTTTCAACGACTTCCCATGCATCACAGGATCATGATAACTCCAATTTGCAAAAGGCATCTGACCTGGTGGATATTGTCCCCTCAAATCCATCAGGGCAGACCCTTTGTTCCTCCTGCCCCGGTCGCCACGGTTACATCAGATGCCTCCCTGATTGGGTGGGGGGGGCATTATCAGGGCAGGATGGTCCATGGCACTTGGCAACCTTTCGAATGCCACCTGCATATAAATGTCCTGGAGATGAGAGCAGTGCTTTTAACGTTGCAAGCCCTCCACGACTCTCTTCCCCTGGGGACTATTGCAGTCCAGACGGACAATATGTCCGTAGTGTGGTATATCAACAAGCAGGGCGGAACCAAGTCCTATCCCCTGTGTCGAGAGGCACTCAGACTTTGGCAGTGGGCAATCTCTTCTCAGCGGTTTCTGATAGCAACGCATATCCCCGGGAAGTTCAACATCATAGCGGACAGGTTGAGCAGAGCTATTCTCATGCCTCACGAGTGGTCTCTCAAACAATCTGTGACGGAAGAGATTTTTCAGAAGTGGGGCCTTCCTTGCTGCGATCTTTTGCTACGCCTCAAAACAGCAAATGCCCACTTCTTCTCCTCTTCCCCCTTCAAGGCCATCCCCCCAGAGACGCTCTAATCCAAGATTGGCCCCGGGGACTTCTCTATGCTTTTCCTCCCTTTCCTCTAATACCACAAGTAATTCAGAAAGCAACCGCCTTGAGAGCCAAGATGATTCTCATCACCCCTTATTGGCCTCGACAGATATGGTTTCCGTTCCTGCATCATTATCTTTTGGTACAGCCATGGCATCTGGACCCTGTTCCAGATCTTCTGACCCACCAGTCGGGACAATTGCACCAATCCATACCTTCTCTCAACCTCACTGCTTGGTTGCTCCACTTCCGTCCCTAGCCAGGCTTCCTATGATTTCTAATCCTGTCCGGGATATCATAGTAGCTTCCCTTAAATCTTCCACCAGAAGGATTTACACTAGTAAATGGCAACGTTTCTCCTTCTGGGCAAAAGCTAGGAACATAGATCCCTTTACTGCTCCGATTCATTCGGTCTTGGACTTCCTAGCCGAAATTTTTCAGTCAGGATCTTCTTCCTCCACAGTAAAAGTTCAGTTGGCAGCCATTTCAAATTTTCATATCGGCTTGTTGGACCACAACATCATGTCCCATAAACTTTGCAAGGCATTCCTTAGAGGTGTATTTTTACTTAAGTCTCCGATTAGAGACCCCCCACCATAGTGGGATCTAAATTTAATCTTAACATCCTTGATTCTTCCCCCCTTTGAACCTGCGGCTACCTGTTCATTGAAATTTCTTTCTTGGAAGACACTCTTCCTGGTTGCCATTACTTCTGCCAGGAGAGTATCTGAGCTTCATGCCCTCTGCATTCGTCCTCCCTACTTAACCTTCCACAAACACAGAGTTTCTCTAAGGACTAATCCGTCTTTCTTACCCAAAGTGGCATCACAGATGAACTTAAATCAATCTATTGATCTTTCAGTTTTTTTCCCAAATTATTCTAATAGAGCGGAGCAAAAACTACATTATCTCGATGTTCACCGCCAACTCAGATATTATTTGGACAGAACCAAACAATTTAGGAAATCTGATCAACTGTTTTTATCCTATGCAGAAAACAGGAAAGGCCTTCTGGTATCCAAGGTAACCCTATCTAGGTGGTTGTCTTCTGTGATTACATGCATTTATCAACTCAGAGGTAAAGAGTTGACTTCTAGGCCAAAGGCCCATTCAGCTAGAGCACTAGCTACATCTACAGCTTTTCAGGCTAGATTTCCAATAGACACTATTTGTGCAGCAGCCACATGGGCCTCTCCTCATACCTTTGTTTCACATTACAAATTGGACTTGGCCTACAGAAAAAGAGCAAATTTTCGTTCCACCGTTCTCAAGAGTCTGTTCCATTGAGCCACCCAGGATAAAGGTGCTAGGGACACGGTCCCATCCAGCAAGAATGAAGGCGAGATTGACAATTTAACATTGAGAAGTTATGTACCTACCATAACGTTCCATGTTAGTTGTCTTCTCTCGCCTTCTTTCTTGCTTCCCTCCCACCATCCCCCTAGCCTGGTCAGACCGAGAAGATTGTTCCTCTTTCTTGAAGAGTCCTGATCCAATTTTTCCAGCTAATTAGCTTCCTAGTGTCACTAGATCAGATTGGTCTTTTTCGAGGGATTATTTCCCCTTCCTCCTCCTCTCCAGTTGGAGGAATATATTGCATAATTTTTTCTTAGTTACCAAATGAGATCTGGGTAGTTATCGCCTTGCATCATGGGATATAGGGTTGCCTCGAGCTTTAGTAAGTGGCCGAGTCGGAGCCGAGGATCGGCTCCGAACCCATCCAGCAAGAAAGAAGGTGAGAGAAGACAACTAACATGGAACGTTATGGTAAATGATGTTGTTGGGGCTCGAACCGTGACTACCTCCTCTTTGGCCAACGTCTCTACCACTGCGCTATTGCTACTTGGCTTAATTTACATATTTAGATCTTATATGCTTTTCCAATGAGTGCTAACTGTGGCTGAGCGAAGGGCACACCCGTGCAAACGAGCGCAATTACGGGCAAACATTTTTGAAATTATAAAACAAAAATATTAAACTGTTGATTTTTACGTTTTACATTACAGTTGGGTTTGTAGTCTGTGGGGGCATGTGTGCTGTTGTGTTTCTTGACATTTCCGCAGACTCGCTTGTGGGAGTTTCTTTTCGGGACTGTGATTCTTCTGGGGGCGTGTCCCTTTGCAGGACTCGCCATGCGGACACGCCCCCTACTTTCCTACATGGACCGTGTTAGCCTAGGGTGTGATTCAGCATGCCCTCATGAATATGCATAGCATACTGACATCACACCGTTTAACTGCAGCCTCCGTGTAAGACTTGTTAACTCTTACACGGAGGTTTCGTGAATCCTGCCCAATGTGTCTGGTACGCTGCCTGCTTATTTATTTTTAGATTATTGTAATGTAAGCCCAAGCATTCTACCCTAGCTAAAAATGTTAATCTTGTCTTTCATTTTCTTATAATTTTAGGTGCCCACAGACAATACTGGCAAAAAATAGAACTGCAGTGGTCATGCTAATGATGGCACCCCCTGAAATACTGCTACACTCAGGCCTCTTGTTCTGGGAGAGATGTTGAGTATAACAAATAAGAAAAATATAAACATTACTTATGCAAGTTTATTTCTTTTAAATATATACACACTAATCCCTCTCTTTAAGGTCTTAAAACACATTCAGGCCCTTTAAGAATAATAAGCACATCAACAGCTGTTTTAAATAAATGTGTCACAACTGCTTACTGCTGCTGTTATCTAGGAAGGTACAGTAAATATGATCACAACAAAGTACACTAAAAGAAACATGGAACATTAATCTTCAGTGTAGGTGTGTACCCTGCCCTGTCATAAAACTTTTATAATCTGTCCTGTCTTCCTGCTGGGATCAGCAAGGTATTCATCTTAGACATTCGTCTCCAACTTTTGTTCAAGAGTGTGAAATCATTTTATGACTTAAAATGCCATTTAGTTTGGGCTGCTATTTTGGGGTGGGAATAGAATCCACAGCCTTTTGATCTACCAGCATCAAATAAGGGTAGTTACCTATTTATCCAGCTCTTAACACTGTATAATCTTACAGAAAGGATGCAGAGTACACAAGAGATAAAAGTTGGTGCCATCTGAAATAGGTCTTCCTTGAAAAAGGCCCAAATGAATGTTTAACTAAATAATCTCGGTATCATACCTCCCAACCATCCCGAATATCCCGTATTATACCGAGTTTTGGGGTTAAAAAATGGGGTGCCACGATTCCCGAGTGGCACCCCTTCATTTCCAATTTTCCCAGCATTTGTTTTTTTAACTTTAAATTATTCCACAATACCGCATTTTGCTGACACCATCGCGTGTGCGCGATGATGTCAGTGTCATCAGCCTGTCGGAACTCAGCTCTCCCGTACATCGTGACGTGCACGCATTCCCTGCTGGCAGTATTATTTTGAATGTATGCGAGCGGGAAGGAAACGAGAGCAATGAGTGACTACATTTTGGATTCTGACTGCCTGCGAGAAGATACACACATTTTTAAATGGATCTGGCTGCCTGCGAGCGGGACGGACATGGAGGGGAGGATTAGTTCAAGTGACCAACAACCCTCTTTGGACATCTGACCTTCGAATTCCGCTATCACTGCCTAACTAAATGCTTTAAAATAGAAACAATTAAAATCCAGGCAGTGTAATTTATATTTCGTCAAAGCACTGCAGGAACAGCACTGGAAGGTTAGTAGGTTAATCAAATGATGATTAAGTCTGCCACTATGATGTCTATTAAGTTTTGAATTTCATTTTTTGTAATTTTAAAATAGAAAAGGTTGTAAAGGCAGTATGGCGAGGACAAGTGGGATAGATGGAGAGATATTGATCGTCAAAATGTTTTCTGGGGGGTTGCTTTAGATTCTGCAGATTGAACTAACTTTCAGAGGCCAGTTTTGGAAATAACTTATTAGTGCCTATTTGTTTAATGGACTGTCAGACTCTTTTTCGTTCACTGATCTTGTATCTCTGCAGGTTTTGGAATTAGTTATTTTTTGCTTTGTTAGTGTTTATTCTCATAGTTTTTTTTTATTTCAGATAGTAATCTAATTTGCTGAGTTTATTTGCTTCCCATTCAGGCAATATTTTGGGAACTTGATCTGGTTACTTAGATCACTGGTAACTTGGTAAGACATGGTATGTTTTCATAAATACATATTTATTTTTCTATGGAAATAGCCAAACTTGGATGGGAGTGAGTAGGTAAATTTTTGAGAAGGCATAATGGTGTCATTGCATTGCATGCCAAATTGCCGATTCTGTGTTGGAGAGCTGTAACTCTGCTTGCCATAAGGCTTCAGTTACTACCAACTACTTTGTTTAGTATTATGCATATTTGAAACTCCAGGAAGTATGAATAGAACACTGATCACTCATAGAGGGGAAGGTATTAGTAAAGAAGGCAGTCAGTCTGGAATGATTGTAACAACCATGTCTAACAGTGTTCTTGCCTGCAATAGTGTTTGGTCAGATTCCTTGACTGAGAAGTTGTGAGAGATTATTAATAGATATTTACCTCTTTCACTGGAATTTTGTTTGACTTTGCCATTCAGTGTTTTAAGCCATTATAGCAAATGTATGTTTATGGATTTCTTAATTACTATGTTTAGGATTTTGTGGTTCCTGGATATTAGTATTATGTTTTAGGGAGTCTTGTACTTGTGTGAATGTGAGTTTTACTGTGTAGCTTTAGGCAAGTGATTTAATTATATATTTAGTTTATATACTGATCTTTAGCAGAGCAGCTATGAGCCTGGCTTTATACATTGTGAACTTTTCTTTTGTTTTATTTTATAGCACAGAAACATAACTTCTACCTTACAATATAAATGTCATCATAAGTTCTACTTTATCTAAAATTACCAAAATGCCCTCAGATATGGTTTCTAACACTGGGAAGACATTAAGACACTGTACCTTTGCATACTGTATTTATTATTTCAACATTAAGAACAGAATGAAAAAATAATTTAAACAGAGAAGTTGTTCCTAAAGTATTTTGGAAAAAAATCAAAAAATGACATTTAATGTGAAGACATCTGTCATTCAGTAAAGACTGGCCAATACTGTTAGAATATTGCAGTGTAAACTGCATAGTAAATGAAATTTTACATTTTATTTCTTGTCTAATAATTCCTTGTGATTATATTTATAAGAAGGCATCCCTTAAGAGAGTGTTCTAATGTGGTCTTCATAAATGTTCTAGCTATTTTAACATGGGGACTAGGGTGGTATGTCAACTGTTTCTATCTCTCTTGATTCAGAGACTCTCTCCTACTTTTTTCTGCAGTCATGCTGATGGCGCTGACCATCTATCATGCTATCTATCCATATCTTTGCTGGATGTCCTTGTCTCCACTTACATTCATCCTGTCTCTCCCATATCTGCCTTACCAAAATATCTTTCTTGCATATGTGACCAAACCACCCTTTCAATGCTGTTACACTGAATGTGAGGTTTCAAGGGCAGAGAAGTTTTAATGCCAAGTCTATTTTCATTGTGAGATAGTGTTGCTTTGTTTAGCAGATGTCTATTGGTGTCTGTGCATTGGGTTGTAAAATGTAAAAATAAAATCCAAATAATCATTGTAGAAGTAAAGCAGTATGCACACATTAGTGTTTATGGTAAATGGGGTGAAATAGCCAGGCAATGGGACATTGAAATTGCTGCAGGGGGACTCTGGTGCCATATTCTGGTTGTCTGTTCTTCAGTTTGCATTTGAAAGTTGGTATCCCACAATTCCATTGGAGTGGGCGGGGTTACATAATTATGTATGAAAATTTTATGTTAATCAGCGTACAGATTTATACCTATTTTTCATGAGCCTTGTCCAGATTTTTGATGTTTCCAGGTTGAGAGGTATTCTCAGTATTGTTTTTGTTTTGGCAGATGTAGCCTGAAGCTAGCATGATTCACTGGGGTGTATTAAACCATTGCAGTATATAGTTAATTATTCACTCAGTGTCCTCTTTATTCTTCCCTGTCTTCCTGTTAGGAGTTGTGTGTTATACTATGTGTTAAGAACTTTGGCTTTATATTTCATTAGGTAGAAATTATTTTAAGAAAATATCAGTAAATATATTTTCCTGATTTGGGGCTTTTCCCCCAATTCTGTGTTTGCTATGTCCCTAATTCTGTACATAAACGTTTAAATGTTTTAAGTGTGGTACTTTTCAGATACATTTAAATGCGCTGATAAAATGGTCTTTTCTGAAACTGTCAAAAGAAGCTGGACACAAAGTATGTGTTTTCAGCTTATATATATATATATATATATATATATATATATATATATATATATATATATATATATATATATATATATACACATATATATATATATACATATATATATATATATATATATATATATATATATATATACACACACACACACACACACACACACACACACACACACACACACACACACACACACACATATATATAAATACACACACATATATATATATATATACACACACACACACACACATATATATATATATATACATATATACACACACACACACACACACACACACACACACACACACACACACACACACACACACACACACATATATATATATACCCACACACACACACACACACATATATATATATATATATATATATATATATATATATATATATATATATATATATATACATACACATACATACATACATACACACATGCACACACACACACAGTGGATATAAAAAGTGAATACACCACTGGTACAGTGCTAGGTTTTGAGATATAAAAAAAAATGTGACCACAATAAATTTCAAAATGTTTCCCACCTTTAATGTGACCTATTCAACAAATCTGTTAGTGGAAAAATATAAAAAATAAAAAAATATTCTAATAAACTGATTGCGTAAGTGTGCACACCTTAACCTAATACTTAGTGGAACCACCTTCTGATTTAATTACAGCATTGTCTTCTTGGGTACACACCTGCCATCAATTAAAGATGCTGTAACAAGGACTGCTAGTACTTAATACATCAGCAAAATCAGCAGGACTTATTTCAGAAAAGAAATAATTTTAGTCTGGTGGTAGGGGGACATATGCATCATAAATGAGGCATGTTGCTTGCTATACTGAGACCTCATTTACAAAAAGGACTTGCTTTTTCTAGAGAGGAAAAACAGTGTTAATACTAGTTTAAAAGCAGAGTGTCTCAGCAAAGTATATGTCTAGCACCAAAAAAGTAAATCAGTGAACCCAGACTTGTCAAAAAACAGAAAGTTAGATTAGCTCACTAAATGAGTGTCATGTCCCAACAGTCTGTAATCAGCATAAATCTCTAGTTTTCATCTACGGACTAGATGAAAATCATGAAAGCGCTTAACATTGGTGAAAAATAGAGATTTATGCCGGTTACAGACTGTTGGGATGTGACACTCATTTTATCAGTGAGCTAATGTAACTGTTTAAGTTATGTGCCTCTGAAAGCACATTCTTTTTTGGTCCTTTCAAGACACTTGAAACAATAGCTGCTGCAGCATGTATGCATTCTTTCATGCCTGCTATCCTCTCAAAGATTCAGTGTGCTATTTTTCAGAGATTAGTATCTGACCTGTCCTCAACAGAACATTTCAGGATAAATGGCAGACTCACTGCACAGATATAGCAGAAACCAAAATTAAACTTGTGTGATAGAGGAAAGAGGTTTGGAAACAAAAAAAAAAATGTTGAAAAAATGTTGCAGATGATTGAGGCAGACAAAGTATACAAACTATATTATGCACAAGCAGTTTTTCCTGGAACGATATTGTGGATATCCCTGTACTCCTCCCTTAACAGACCCATTATCGAGTACAGTGCCCCATTTGGCATGTACCTTGCCAAGCACATGCAGCAGTTGGAGAGACCACAGAAGTTCCTGACCAGGAAAATCCAGGGTCTCAAACAGCTATCCTATACAGATAGACTACAAGCCTTGTCCCTCTACTCAGTCTATAAATGAAGAAGGTGACAGTCATCCAGAACAAATTATTCCACAGCAAACACAGTCACCTTCTTCATTTATAGTTTGTGGTTCGTTCCTCTACTCAGTCTGAAAGACTGCTCAGAGGTGACCCGTGTCTAGCATACAAGGCCATTTCAGACCCAGACTTGGAGTTGTTGCATATCAGTAATACAAACTCCTCTCACAATCTGTACGCAAGGCCTTAACTTGGTCTGTGAGATTACTAGAACCTGTTGGCAGGATACATTTGTGTCCCAAAGACTCCCCTGTCTGTGGAATAAACTCCTTCTCCATGTCAAGCAGAGTACCTCTCTAGCTCTCTTTAAGAGGAACCTGGATGACTGGATGGGAAAGAGAAAATATACCCCTGGGATCTCACCTGTATCCCTGCTGGACAGGGGAAAAAGGTGCTGACTTTTGAGGAGCCATGGGTGAAATTCTTGGCTAGGCTTATAAGGGCCTGTGGGCCAATAGCCTAGTATTATCCTGTGAACCTACGAACAAATGTTTCCTGGAATTTGTTGAAACGGAGACTGTTTTTGGAAATGTTTATGTGCAGAAATCTGCTGATAGATACTAAAACAGACTGATTTTGGTAAAAGCGGTAATCCATAAAGTGCATCAGGCACTGCAGTCACACGAATGGATACATAAGCAAGTATGGCAGTTCGAGCAGTGCTCTCAGGCTGTGAGCTGTAGGTCATGTGGTGCAAGGTTTGAGTCCCTCAGCCCTTATTTGCCTATTGTGTGGCATTGAAGTCAGCTAACCAGCCATTGCTTCCAAGTTTCCCTGAAAAAGGATTGTGGTCGCACTTCACTAACAAATGGGCATTAAGGGACTGTATGACAAAACATTGTAGATAAGAATGATTTAATAATTGTGAAGATAGTCAGGGATATCAAAGTGAAAACTGTGCAAGGTAACCCCCTCCCCCATTGTGAAACACGTTAATCTACTATATATGATTGTTTTATAGTAGATGACACATTTCTTATTGCAACTTTAGACTTAGAAGCAGACATTTCTATGTTAAGCAATACATTATAAATTGATAAGTATTCTGATAAAGTTTCTAGCTTATCAGATTTCTTGCAAGCACTTTGAAATACCCATTTCCTTAGAAAACTAGAAATAGATCTTTCAAATCAGTCAGCTGCTAGAATTTCCCAAATGTTCACTTTACTACTGCTATCAAGTTCTAACTCCAACTATAAAGATGTTTTATTGGCATTACAGTGAGCACAGACCTGTGATTACCATTTGTACCTAGAAAAGCAGCACAGCGAAAACATTGCTGTCTCTATGTCACAGTAAAAGAAATTCATACAACAGCACTTTTCTTTTGTGAACGATCAGTATTGCACTGGGTGTTTTACAATTTTACACAACTCTACTTTTCAAGTATCTTCATTCATCTTCTCCATTCCTAACAAAAACAATTTACCCATACATATACTGCCATTCAAAATATTAAGAAAAACAGTGCACCACCGTGAACCAACAGTGATAACAGTAAGTGTGACCACAAAATGGATGCAGTCACCAATTTAGAAAAAAATACATCAGCTGAGAGCACTAAGAATTCAGCCAGGTTTTTCTTATCTTAATCATATAAACACAAACAGCAAAGGAGTAAGCAAAAAATGTGTGGCATAGTTTACAAAATGATCAATTTTAACATCATTCTAAGGGGATTCAATGTCTATCAGCCTGGGATGACATGCTCGACAAGCCACGTTGCTTCGCTAGGGATGGCTTGCACCCGTCATCCCTGGGCTTTCGAATACTGGCTAAGGCTCTTGCCACCCCCATAGTGCCTTTTTTAGGCAAGGCTCAAAAGACAAACCCACCTCCATAGAAAACACAAGAAAAGAAAAAAACTAAGGGTAATGCTGCTCAACGCCAGAAGTCTAAACCTCAAGATGCGTGCACTCGAGGCTCTCCTCAGTATGGAGAATATAGATATCTGTGCAGTGACAGAGACCTGGTTCAAGGCTCCAGAGAGTACCCCAGCATTACCAGGTTATACCTCATACCATGCTTTTCGGCCCCAAAACTCGGACCGAACCACAAAAGGAGGGGGAGTATCCATATTCAAAGATACCCATACCTCCAGGTTAGTGGCACTGCATGAAGCATCGGAGACCATCCATGTACAATTAACAGTGGGCAAAACTGCCTTTCAGTTTGTAGCCTGCTACAGACCACCCCCCCAAACTCAGGAACCCCACTCAGCCTTCCTGAAAACACTAGAGAATATGAAGGTCTCTCCAAACACAATAATATTGGGCGACTTCAACTACCCAAACATCGACTGGGAAAACTACTCAAGCCCCAACACCCTTGCCCAATGGTTCCTAGAATTTATAAACTCAAATGCTATGGAACAGCTGGTCACCACTCCCACTAGAGGGGACAACATATTGGACCTGGTCAACACCAACATGGGGACTATGTTTCACACCAGAGGTATGTCCCTCATTGGTAATATCAGACCATAAATTAATCTCACTGGACATCCATAATGCAATTACATGTGACATCCCCACCCCCAGCCAAGGAAATCATGGTGAAAAATTTCTCAAAAGCAAATTTCGCACTTCTCAAAACCGAGGTGGAATCCTTCAAAGCCACCGGGCCACTGGAAAATACTGCCCAAACAGCAGAATCCTTTACAAATGCATTCTATGGACACCTACAGGAATGCATGTATTGTGCTATCCCAAATAAAACAAAGACTCACTCCTCCAAAGGCAGGAGACCAGTCTGGTGGACCCCGGTCATAAATAAGCTATACAACAGAAGGAGGAAGCTACTACATGATAGAGCAAAATCCCAAAAAGGGAAGGCATCTCTGATCAGTACTAGGAAGAAACTACGATCCCTCATAAAATTATCTAAGGCCAGCTTCGAAAGAAAAATTGCGCAAGACACTAACGATAATCACAAGGCCTTCTTTAGTTATGTCAGAAATCTAGGGGGCAACTCCCAAGATATGCTCTGTGTTAATACAAAATGACAAAAAATACACTGATCCCACAGACATTGCCAACATCCTGGCAGACAGGTTCAGTGCAAACCCCCCCCCCAAAAGACCAAATGTCTATCCCAACAGAATGTAGCCTCCCTGACATCACAAATGCACAGGTGAGAGCTGCCCTCTCCAAAGCAAAAAACACAGCATCAATGGGACCAGACGGTGTCCCGGGCTGCGTCTTACACGAGCTCCAAGAAGAACTAAACCCTCACATAAAGTCACTGTTCAGTCTCAGCCTTTCCACAGGATATGAACCCAAGGAATGGCGTACAGCAACAGTGGTCCCGCTCCACAAAGGTGGTGCCACAATGGACCCAGAAAACTATCGCCCTATAAGCCTGACTAGTCTGGTCTGCAAAGCTATGGACCGTATCATCATGGAACTCATAAACAAGGACATTGGCAACCTCCAGACACTGGATCCTACCCAATTCGGCTTTGTTAAGGGCAGATCTTGCCTCTTGAACCTAGTCGACTTCTTTGAAACAGTTACCAAGGCCATAGATGAAGGGAAGGTAGTCCACACGGCCTACCTGGACCTCGTAAAAGTAGGCCTCGCAAAAGCCTTTGACACAATACCCCACTCAGGCATCATAAATAAGCTCACCAGCTTAAATATCAACCCCTGTGTCACAAGATGGGTTGCAAACTGGCTCAGGGATAGAACCCACATGGTCAAAATTGCAGGTGCCGCGTCAGACTCCAAACCAGTTACAAGTGGCATCCCACAAGGCTCAGTCCTGGGACCTCTCTTGTTCGATATATACTTCTCTGAGGTATAGGCTAATATGGGAGGACTATGGCTGACCAAGTTCGCAGATGACTGCAAGCTGGGCGCCATAATCATCTCTCCGGCTGACACAAGCATCCTCCAAAAGGGTCTCACAGAGATGGATAACTGGTGCCAGAGCCATGGCCTTAAGCTAAATGCCAAATAGTGCATAGTCATCCCCTTTAGGAAAAACAAAGTGACCACAAATTACCACATAGGTGGTAATCTATTAAGTACGGAAGAAGTAGTTAGGGATTTGGGGACCCATGTAGATAGAAACCTCTCTTTTGACAATCACGTTGCCAGAGTGGTTAGAAAGACCTTCTATATAGCCCACCTTATCATGAAAGGGTTCACATCTAGAACAAGAGAGGTCATTGTGCTCCTCTACTCATCATTCATCAGGCCCATAATTGAATACAATGCCCCATTTGGGATATACCTTACCCGACACCTGCAGCAACTGGAGTGGCCCCAAAAGTATCTCACCAAGAGGATCAATGGACTCAAACAGATGCCCTATGCAGTTTGGCTAAAGAAACTCCAGCTCTACTCAGTTGCTTACCACCTACTCAGAGGTGATCTATGCCTGACGTATAAAGCCATGTCCAACCCAGAATTAATGGATGTTAGAAAAATATGTATTAGTAATATGCTTAGTGCATTTGTTTTAAAAGAGTTAACACATTTATTCTATTTCACACTGCATAAATCTGTACAAGCTGCAGAAGCATTCCAATCCTGCAATGTCATGAAATATGCGCAGTTATGATCTTTGCTTATGCTTTGGAAATTTACAGGGAAGCATTAGTTTCTGTTAAAGTCATGAGAATAATAATAGATGTTTCACTTCTAACGTCATGAGACTTAAACAAAGAGTTATTGATTTTATGCTTATGCTCTGAGAAAATACACAGCTGCTGAAGGCTATTGATAATGAAGACAAAGGCTGTTTGAAAATATGAACTGTAATCAGCATTCACTTGTACCTAAGCTAGAAAAGTACCTTGAAATGTAACATATGTATTAGAACTGCACAATTGAAGAATAGAAAGTGTAGTGGGCTAAAATACAGCCCCCAAGGTCAGGTTGTTTTTCTCAAATGTTTTTCATAAATCCTGTCATGTCAGCAGGAAATCCAAGTAACATTTTCTATGTAACACATAGTGAGTTTTAAATCTGAACATGTCAGCAGGAAATCTGAGTAACATCTGCTGTAGAACAATACAGAAAACTGTGTCTAACTACGTCAACCATAGAAAGTAACATTTTATAGAACTGTATAAGAGAAGCATACTGCCTGTTAGTAATTAGGCAAAATCCTGTATTTGCATGTTTTTGTCTCCTTGCTGCAGGTAATTAAAGGTGCCATATCTGAACATTACGTGAATTGGTCTTTGAAGTTTTTTCCTTTGACAGATTGGTCCTTCAAGCCGGAAACCCTCACTTCGCCTCGGATCAGATGGGCCAGGTGGCTTGAAACCGTACGGGGAAGAAACCAAATCGGTTCTTCTTATTTGAAAAGCCCTCTGACTGAATTGTCATACAAAAGAGGCCAGCCACTTTCTGATCTGCGACTGAAGGACGGGTTTTCACGAACCAGGTGATCAATCACGAAGGCTCAGGTCAGGTGAATCTACTTTTTTCTGTTTTAGATCCGGGACTAGATTTGTATTGTTTTTGTCAAGACTGTATTTTACAAGTCAGGGACAGAAAAGATTACTCCCTGGGATTCATGAAGCTCGGCGCAAGGCCGGCGTAAGGCTTGCTCCGGCCGTGCAGCGTATATATGGAGTAGTCGCACCATATGCATATTAATGAAGGCGCGCAGCCGCCACAGTCACGTGCATAGGAAACGTGCGGGAGTGCAAGGGGCATATCGAAATTGCACAGGGAGGCGTGTCAATGTCGGCTGTCGAGGAGCAACCTAAACTGCTGAATATTATTTTTCGCCAGCAATAGTAATCGTACCTATCAGTGTCCGTGGAGACTGAAACGTATGCAAAGCAGAGTCCCTGCGAATAGAAAATGAAGAATCAAACACAAATGCATGGTAGGGAATAACGGGTCCCTACCCATGAACAAATGACATGAAAACGGTGTGCCCGTAGTCTAACATAGTGTTGATAGCTATACCATGTGGAAGTGAAACGTATCATATGTTAGCGCGCCGCCAGTAGGTACGTTCGGTCCAACGGAGAGGGTCACCAGCCGACCCATAATGTGAGGGAGGGAACATAGCTGTACAGATGTGTCCATAACAAAATACACAAGGAGAAATGTAGATATATGTAATGACCGTATGTCTGAATCATATCCCACAAGCCATGTAATAGTCACATACAAAAGGTATGTCCGTATTTCACATACCAAATGTGATAGGAAATAGCATACACATGTAAACGAAACAGAAGGAGCTTATAAACAGCCATAACAATGCGGACACATGTAGGCCGAAAGGAACAGTATGATCTGTACCATCGACCAAGATTACCACCTGTCCCACTTTGCGAGCGACAGTCCCTCTGTGGGCAGATGTGTCCTGACACAAACATGTAAAACTGGCAAATGTCCAGAGAATATAGGACATAATTCTTCCGTAGACGTCATGCAATAGTTGCATTAAACATATTTCACTGGACGTATATTACATAAATGTCATAACAAACAGAATAAGATACCGAAATGCTACAAGAATAAGCTTAGATATAGGCAAGAATTGTAAGTTCTATCTGCCGAGCTGACCGTGGGTATGTGTTGGCCTGTAAAATATGCTGTGTTCACCGCAAATGTCACAGTAGGGTTGCCACCTTTTCAAATGGCCAAAGTGGGACATGTTTGGTACAGACATCAGATTTTACAGGCCGACACATACCCACGGCCAATACAAAGGACAGAAAAGCGTATTCTTGTAGCATTTTAGTTGCTTATTCTGTTTCTCATAACAGTCAGGTATTTCAGATACAGAATAACTGTTTAATGCAACTATCACATAAAATATAAGAAATAAGTTTGTCCTAAAATCTCAGGACATTTGCCATGTTTACAATTACATGTCAGGACACAACTGCCCAAAGAGGGACTGTCCCTCACAAAGTGGGACAGGTGGTAACCCATGTCACACTGTGGCCAATTGAAAAGGTGGAAACACAACCGTTGACTGTGGGGAGGCATTGTCCACAACAGTCGGACATGTGTAAGGAATAGCTTGGACATAGTAAAAGGTGCCATCCTACCAATGAGTAGAACAGGCTGGCAAAATCCGGAAGGCAGGTGTATAATCCAAACGTGTATGTGACACAGTCGAACGGGTAGTACCCGGGATACACCAACCAAGTAATGAAAGTGAAGTATGGGCGTGTACCTATGTGCATGTGGAAAGCAAACATGGCAGGGTAGTCCACACAACCATAAAGGTACCTGACACATGTAGGGTAGTCAATGTGCAACTCTGGCCATGTCATGGGCCAACAACCAAAGTAGTGCTCTATGGGGTGTGAGGAATTCGCGTGTGAGGGTGGGGTGTTTAATGGTAAATTCCTCAAAGGCGATACTGTGTCGTATGCAGAAAAGGTGAAGCGGAGGTGTACGAGGGGGCAGCGGGTGAAGTGGAAAGAAACACAACCTCATGTAGAAACAGCTGCAAGACAAGCAGACAGGCCATAGTGTAGAACACAATCCCACAAACATATGAATATGGAAATATGCGAGACAAATGTATAGATGCAGCACCATCACATACCCACAGATGGGTCCTGATGGAACTGGCCATAACAAACGCAACACACCTGGATGCATAATAGCCTACCCAGCATACCCTCCACAACACACAACCTCCCACCATACCAGAACGTCCACCAAATCCAGCCGTACTTGATCCACTGGTTTGTTGCAGAAACAGCTACACACAGTGACCCTTGCGCATATGTAGTAGGTGTTGTCACCCTAGGCAGTGTCAGGATTGCAAACCATGTATCCCCTGCATGTAAAACCCCCTGCACGTTTTCATGAAGCCACAAAAATCTTCATCATCTAACTTGTTTTGGTCTAGTCCAATTTTTGGGATATCCCTCATGGGATGACCAACTTGTGTAAATAGTAGAATGGGTATGACGACATGATGTCCAATCCAGTAGATATCTGGACACAAGTTAGAACGTGCAGTGGAGGTCCATGACACTGTCCAGCCCTAAGTGGGCATGCATAACCTACCACCCAGGATAAAATACCTTCCCGTGACGCATGTGTCCAGACACGAATAGGAGGGAGAATATAATGCAAACGTTTGCAAAGTGGAAAACGGCATGAGGATGTGGAAGACACTGACGTAAACAGGTCAACCCTGATCAAGTGTGAGGGACACTGACTGTGTGCAGTCATGACTGACCATACCTGTCAACCTGTGTGAGCAAGATATCTGGACAGAGCCGTGAATATAAGTGAGACAAAGTTCCAAAAACAGGGACAATCTATAAAGATAGCTCTTAGAAACATAGATATTTGATAAAATAACAGTTTGCACATTGGCATTAATGTCTGGAGTATGAAGTCTGAAACCCAACTGTCTGTTAGCACGTTCTGACTGCAGTCTTTAATGCTGAGCTACTGCTGTGCCAGAACACAGCAGCGTATTACAGAGGTCTGTGCCATACCTCTCAACTGTCCGGATATTCACAGAATGATTAGGGTCACCACCTGTCCCACTTTGCGAGTAACAGTCCCTCTGTAGGCAGTTGTGTCCTGTGAAAAAAATCAAGACATAGCAAATGTCCTGAGAGTTTAGGACAATGTTATTTCCTAATTTACTTTAATAGTCGCATAAAACAGTTATTTTATATATGAATCCTCTATATGTTATGTGAAGTAGCATAAGCAATTCAAATGTTACTAGAATAAGCTATTATATGTACAAAAAAGGTTAAGTTCTGTACTATGCACGGCTGTAGGTATGTTTTGTCCTGGAAAATCTGACATCTCTACAGAACATGTCCCACTTTGGGCAGTTGAAAAGGTGGCAACCCTAAGAATGACCACAGGTTCGCCCCATAGTGTTGGTGTGTGCCTCCGACAATCTGCACCAGTGTGGTAAATAGCTGAGGATTGACATCACTAAATAATGAGAAATATCCTGAGTATAAGACTCCACAACCTGCAGAAAAGTCATGCTAATGCAAAACCTAGCATTCTATCAACGTTCTAAGCTTGTAAGAGCAATCGTTAAAATGTGTCCCCAATTGTCCCCCGCATCGTGTAGGTTTTGCGCAGGTTTGGTGCTCTAAGAGGTTGAGAGGTATGGTCCATACATATTTACAGGAACAGCCCTTCACACTTGTGTAATGTACAACTGCTACCTGTAGTCACTTCATGTCCAAAAATAATAATCCCCGTATGACTGTATAGAGGTAATAGTCAAATGTGAATGGGAACACCCCTCACCGTGGAGTATGGATTGTAACAACCCCTCCCATAATATGTAATGCCAACAGAAAAAGCTGTTGACAGGTGCCCAAACACCTGTGTCTATAAACACAGGTAAAACTTCAAAATAGGGAGATAATCCCTGTCCATATGCTTCGATTGAACTCGGCCAGGGAAGTTCCGTTCACTAGGTGGACAAGCCTAAACCCAGATCACTACATTAACACCCTGACAATCAAAGACCTGTATGTGGCTGGACTATATGCGTTGGTGTTCTGCATATCCTCGGAGTGATTAACAATGCAGCCGGAGTCCACAGCAGTAGGCAATAGGGAATGTGTAATATGTAGTACCGCCTTTTTCCCAGCAGGAGAATGGATGCCTGTGTTGTAGGTGAAGCGGTGAGGCATATGTTGATGTAGCTAAGTACTATGGGTATGCATATCAATGAGGGAGAACACCAATAGAATAGTGGTTCCGGCATCCGGCCAACGTGAATGCAGTCCCGGTTGACCTATGACCACTGCACATATAACTTGAAAGTGTAATGAAAGCGTTCATGCTGTACACACCTTTAAATATGTAAAGGTGAACGTGTGTTTCGCAGTAGTCCATAAACTGGAATACAGATATGTAACTGTTACGGTCAGAATTATGAAAGTTCACGTAAGCACAATTATCTATGAAACATATGTAACCCACAATAAGGATATGCAAGTGCGCCTGCGCGTGTGTAATCCGCTCACAGAATAGAACATGAATGGTGTTTTCCCCACGTTCTATGTACATGGCTCATACCTGTTAACACCGTAAAGTACGAAACCGGACAAAGCCATGACAACAACTGGTACAAATAGGGACAATCCCCAGATATTGGCCAACAAACATAGAAAGTGGGTAGAATAACAGGTGTGTCACTAGCATGGATTTTCTGAAGGGTATGAAGTCGTAACCTGAAATGTTTTTCATTATTTACCAATGTCACGTCTTTAATGCTATGCCACTAACATGCCAGATAGACACAAGGTTATGAAAAACGGCCCAAAGATAAGAGGCAAACAGCTGTACATGCAGCGGAAATCTGTACAGTTGAAAGGTATGATATGGAGATATATATACACATATATCCACAGACATAATCCAAAGCAAATTATGAGATGCAGAATGTACAGACATATGTATATATGTACATATATATATATATATCTATACACACACGATACATGAATAGATATATACACAACAAACATATGTCCCTGTACATATAACACATGTACATAAATAGGTCACGGTATAGCTAAAATGGATAGACAGACAGACATGCATGAAAGGAGAATACACCGATGGTTTCCAAACCATTGCCTGGAAAGTACCAGTGTGACAGGGCCTGCATGTTCTACACGTTAAACATGAATATAGGTGTCATTTGCAGGACCCCAAAAATTGATCCCGTACAAAGTGCGAACCATCATAGATGCAAAAGACGTTACAGCTGCAACTACGAAATAGCTGTACATGCAACAGTAGCAGGTGCAAGGGTAATAACACATGGGTTGATAGAATGTATGATGTACGACCTGATATCCAGAGAGTGGGGAGTGCTCAGAAGTGTCTTCACACTTTATTATCGCTCACATTAAACATGTCTAATGGGTACTGTGGAGGGGTGTCAGGTATGGGAATCATGGGTATGCAGAAATGGGCCTAGGTGTTGGTTGGCACAGATCTATTAGGCACGCCCCATGGGAGTGATCAATATACCTATGTGGGTATAGCACACGCCTATATTCTCCAAACAGATGCAACCCATCTACTGGATATTGTGTAAACCATTGGGGGAAGACATAGGGACCTATATCAGTGTCATGTAGGTGATTATCATGGATGGACATGCGTACGAACAAGATGGTAACCATACCTGCCAAAATGTCAGAATAAGACAGCTGGACTAAGGCATAGTACACGACAGACAAATAGGGACTATATGAAATATACCCCAGACAAAGTCAGAACATTGATAGAATAATTGCGTAGTCAGGAATATGAATGTTATGAGAGTTAGTAATCATGAAATAGAAATGTCAGTCATGATTACCTAACCGCACAGTCCGTCATGCCTTGCCAGCAATCTACCAGAAAGGCACATTATCATGACAAATGTAACAGAATCATAGGTCAAACCCCGGGGTGTATACCCATAATGTGTACAGGTGAGAGGTATGAAGGTAACCCGTCCTAATTAAATGTACAGAACTAGTGATACTAGGTGGACAGGTGAGAAGAAAGACGTCAGGACAAATGACAAAACATGTACAAGTCATAAGCATGTTTTCCACAAATGTGAAGGACAACGTATGGCCTGTGAAAGTCAGTGTGGGAGGTTAATAGACTCAAAAGACATGTGTCCCTCAGGGTGTCATGCAGTGTCACCGATACAGTGTCCAGTCCCCCATACTCGTACGTGAGCTCTGCCACTGACGGAAAGCGCAAATACCGGCGTACACATAAGGTACATGATAGAATAATTAGTGTGTATAAGCACCTGTTGGCCTGTGTGAGGAATATAACCCTGTGGGTGGGTGTGTCCTGCAATAGGAATGTAATGGCAACTGGCCTGTGATGGCACCATGTATTGTGTGTACTGGTGTAAGAAAAGTGATGTCCA
The DNA here is from genome assembly GCF_019279795.1 of Protopterus annectens. Classification (NCBI taxonomy): domain Eukaryota; kingdom Metazoa; phylum Chordata; order Ceratodontiformes; family Protopteridae; genus Protopterus; species Protopterus annectens. The sequence goes on along the minus strand of NC_056726.1, from coordinate 1,707,305,970 downwards.
GTATCAGAAACATACCTCGCAACTGCACGAATGTGCAGACTGTATGCCTCATATGTGTGGTGTGTTCCTCTTACAATCTGTACCTGTCTGCCAAATACCTGAGACCTGACGTCATTAAATAATGATAAACATATGAGTTTAAGACCCCAAATCCCTCAGAAAGGTCATACTAATGCAAAACCTATAATACTGTCAACTATCTACGTTTGTAAGAGCAATATGTAGAATCTTACCCTATCTGTCCCCCCATCATGTTAGGCTTTGTACAGATGTTTGTACAGATGTTTTGCACTAGGAGGTTGATAGGTATGATCAGAAACAGATACGTCTGAGAAAACAGCAATATCAACCGCAAGATAACTAGAAGGTATGAAAAGCGCTGCAGTAGGAAGTTCAGTATTGTCCACAGGTATGTGCTGACATGTCAAATGACACAGCAGTCTACATGAAGTACCTATAGGGCATCACCTTTATCAATGATGACAGTGGGACATACCCACAGCCATGCATACACCACAAATAGACATAGCACACAGCAAAGCCTCGGCCATGATACACGAAGCCTCTGGCATGTATGGATTGAGTGAGAGTACAGCAAGGAAAGATGACTGCCAGGCTATTCAGCAAACACCGTAGGGTGTGCAAGACCGCCGTAACACCTAACATTGCACAGACAATGTTGGGATTTGCAACATACCCCATTTGTATGTGTAAGCTATGCAAATGATGTAATTACGTGATACATGAAACAGTAAGCTGACCGTGCAAGAGCAGAGTTATGTGCAGAAATGTACCTGGATGTTATGCAACTAACGTTTTGCACGTCGCTAAATGGAGCAATGACAGCTGCAAATACAGTATGAATACAGTTGAAGAAGCATGCCAATGTCCAACCCCAAGGCCAGTGGCAACTTTGTCCATTGGCTATCAATAAACCAGTAGTTGTCCTCCCCAATCCCTGGTGTGGAAGCATAGCACAGCGCCACAAGAACTCACAGCGCTTCAAACAAGACATATGGATAATATACATACCAAATGTAGGTTTAGTTAGATGTTAGTATGCCATGCAGATGAATGGCAAGCTGGAGACAACATGGCTACTGCGACTGGTACTTGTGTGTGGAAGCGCTCTGTCAGAGATGTAACGAAGCATTTGTAGGCAATGTGAGGCAAGTGAGGCTGAGGATAGTGAATCACAACATGTCATGCCATATGTGCCAAGCCTCTACAGTGTAGTGTAGGTTAAGGGGAGTATTAGAGTAGAAGATAGGTGACAACATGAGTGTGTATGTATAAAACACTGTAACCTCACTGGAGCAGTGTCAAATGTGTGCTGTCAGTACTCAGTGGAAGAGGCGTGTCATGAGCTATCCTAGGGAACGTCAGGAGACTGACGGCGTACACCATGGATACCACCGATGTGACCTGCAAACCTGCCCACAGTGTGTCTGCGCCCGTGCGTGCCAGTAAGCCCGAGTAAGCATGTGTGCGCGCGTGTTAGCCCATGTGCGCGTGTGGAGTGTGGAAGAGCGAGTAAGCTAGTGTACAAATGGTGAAGCCTGTGTAATGTCGTGTATGCATTTGTAAGCATGTATACATGTGTACTACACACATCACACACGTACTGCACACACAGACACACATGCTGCCAATACTACACACATCAGTGAAATGGCACATGGATGGAGAATACATCATCAGAAGTAACAGTGCTGTAAATATGCTACAGCGATGGTCATAGCTGCAATGCATCATGCCTGCTGATATACACCTGGAAGTAACACACTGTGTGTTAACAGCATGCTAACATCAATACAGTGGAATAAAGCCACCATGTGCAGCAGCACCAGGTTAGTCAGATCCTGCATCAATGTTACACATCACAGGTGGCGCACATGTGACATCATATGCACAGGGTGTGGTGCTAACATGTCCAGAGCTGTCATAGAGCCATCCAATGTACACGTAGGTGTGTATGTGTGAGGGACAATGGTTATTGCATGGCCCATTGGTGTTGCAATGGGTGTGTGTATGTGATAGCCATAGCTGTTTGTGGTAAGTGTGTGTGTCTGCATATACACAGGTACAGCATGTGTCAGCCATATACAGGAGGTTGTGGGACAGTCACAGACCGTATCTGCCAGGCCTGTAGTGATCCCCATTACTGTCCATGGACACCCTCCATGCATCCAACACAACCTAGTCCTGCACCTGTCAATGTCTACACATACAGTCCTGGGATCTGTACCACAACCTGTGGATAAACATGTATCTGTAATGTTAACCTGAGGTGCATAGAATTTACAGTTACTACAGACGGATATGAGCCATACTCACACTCCAGTGTAATAACCACTGCTGACTGTTGCCGAGATCTGCATACGACCAGTCAAAGGTGCTGCACTAACATTGTTTCCAGTGCCCGTGTAATACCCAGCAACACAATAACCGGTCACTACACATATATAACCCACGATCACTACAGCACACAGTATGTGCACTATCACAGAGCCATAGCAGATGTACACACATCCGAGGTGCTCACGTACAGGCAATGCAGCACATTCAACAGTGATAATCCCAACATACATATCTATATACAATATACATTATATACATATATATATATATATATATATATATATATATATATATATATATATATATATAGTATATATACATATATATATATATATATATATATACTATATATATATATATATATATATATGTAGATAGATACATACATACACATACACACACACACACACACACACACACACACACACACACACACACACACACACACACACACACACACACGCACACACACGGCAGGGTTGGGAGCAGAACATAAATGTAAGCACTGTACCACACGACAGCATTACGCAGTTACAAAATGCTACCGCGGATCAGTGGATCACATGATTCACACAGGCACACGTCTAGCCTGCAGACAGCAGCATCAAAGGCAAAGACGCCACACGGATGTTATGGAGAGTGAAGACTGTAAAAGCAATGTACTGTTGTCATGCAGCTGGAAACACACACACACACACACACACACACACACACACGCACACACACACTTGGCAGGGATGGGAGTCGAACATACACCTAACTACCCTAACACACTACAGCATGACGATTTACAGAACGCCACCGAGATTACTAAGCACAGGAGTCCCAGAGGCAGACATCTAGGTGCGTGTCATCATCTGCAAAGGCAAGGACGTCAGTAGGAAACTGCTGTGGTGTGCAGCGTCTAAAAGCAAGACTGAGTTCCCAGGCAGACGGAAGCATGCGCGCAATCACACACACACACACACACACACACACACACACCCCACAAAAAACACCAAAACCCCAAAACACACAACCACTTACTAGAGTAAATCGCTTTTTTCCCAGCAGGAGAATGGATGCCTGTGTTGTAGGTGAAGCGGTGAGGCATATGTTGATGTAGCTAAGTACTATGGGTATGCATATCAATGAGGAGAACACCAATAGAATAGTGGTTCCGGCATCCGCCAACGTGAATGCAGTCCCGCTGACCTATGACCACTGCACATATAACTTGAAAGTGTAATGAAAGCGTTCATGCTGTACACACCTTTAAATATGTAAAGGTGAACGGTGTTTCGAAAGTAGTCCATAAACTGGAATACAGATATGTAACTGTTACGGTCAGAATTATGAAAGTTCACGAAGCACAATTATCTATGAAACATATGTAACCCACATAAGGATATGCAAGTGCGCTTCGCGCGTGTGTAATCCGCCACAGAATAGAACATGAATGGTGTTTTCCCCACGCTTTATGTACATGGCTCATACCTGTTAACACCGTAGAAGTACAAACCGACAAAGCCATGACAACAACTGGTACAAATAGGGACAATCCCCAGATATTGGCCAACAAACATAGAAAGTGGGTAGAATAACAGGTGTGTCACTAGCATGGATTTTCTGAAGGGTATGAAGTCGTGAATCTGAAATGTTTTTCATTATTTACCAATGTCACGCCTTTAATGCTATGCCACTAACATGCCAGATAGACACAAGGTTATGAAAAACGGCCCAAAGATAAGAGGCAAACAGCTGTACATGCAGCGGAAATCTGTACAGTTGAAAGGTATGATATGGAGATATATATACACATATATCCACAGACATAATCCAAAGCAAATTATGAGATGCAGAATGTACAGACATATGTATATATGTACATATATATATATATATCTATACACACACGATACATGAATAGATATATACACAACAAACATATGTCCCTGTACATATAACACATGTACATAAATAGGTCACGGTATAGCTAAAATGGATAGACAGACAGACATGCATGAAAGGAGAATACACCAATGGTTTCCAAACCATTGCCAGGAAAGTACCAGTGTGACAGGGCCTGCATGTTCTACACGTTAAACATGAATATAGGTGTCATTTGCAGGACCCCAAAAATTGATCCCGTACGAAGTGCGAACCATCATAGATGCAAAAGACGTCAAAGCTGCAACTACGAAATAGCTGTACATGCAACAGTAGCAGGTGCAAGGGTAATAACACATGGGTTGATAGAATGTATGACGTACAACCTGATATCCGGAGAGTGGGGAGTGCTCAGAAGTGTCTTCACACTTTATTATTGCTCACATTAAACATGTCTAATGGGTACTGCGGAGGGGTGTCAGGTATGGGAATCATGGGTATGCAGAAATGGGCCTAGGTGTTGGTTGGCACAGATCTATTAGGCACGCCCCATGGGAGTGATCAATATACCTATGTGGGTATAGCACACGCCTATATTCTCCAAACAGATGCAACCCATCTACTGGATATTGTGTAAACCATTGGGGGAAGACATAGGGACCTATATCAGTGTCATGTAGGTGATTATCATGGATGGACATGCGTACGAACAAGATGGTAACCATACCTGCCAAAATGTCAGAATAAGACAGCTGGACTAAGGCATAGTACACGACAGACAAATAGGGACTATATGAAATATACCCCAGACAAAGTCAGAACATTGATAGAATAATTGCGTAGTCAGGAATATGAATGTTATGAGAGTTAGTAATCATGAAATAGAAATGTCAGTCATGATTACCTAACCGCACAGTCCGTCATGCCTTGCCAGCAATCTACCAGAAAGGCACATTATCATGACAAATGTAACAGAATCATAGGTCAACCCCAGGGTGTATACCCATAATGTGTACAGGTGAGAGGTATGAAGGTAACCCGTCCTAATTAAATGTACAGAACTAGTGATACTAGGTGGACAGGTGAGAAGAAAGACGTCAGGACAAATGACAAAACATGTACAAGTCATAAGCATGTTTTCCACAAATGTGAAGGACAACGTATGGCCTGTGAAAGTCAGTGTGGGAGGTTAATAGACTCAAAAGACATGTGTCCCTCAGGGTGTCATGCAGTGTCACCGATACAGTGTCCAGTCCCCATACTGCACGTGAGCTCTGCCACTGACGGAAAGCGAAATACCGCGCATACATAAGGTACATGATAGAATAATTAGTGTGTATAAGCACCTGTTGGCCTGTGTGAGGAATATAACCCTGTGGGTGGGTGTGTCCTGCAATAGGAATGTAATGGCAACTGGCCTGTGATGGCACCATGTATTGTGTGTACTGGTGTAAGAAAAGTGATGTCCAGTATCAGAAACATACCTCGCAACTGCACGAATGTGCAGACTGTATGCCTCATATGTGTGGTGTGTTCCTCTTACAATCTGTACCTGTCTGCCAAATACCTGAGACCTGACGTCATTAAATAATGATAAACATATGAGTTTAAGACCCCAAATCCCTCAGAAAGGTCATACTAATGCAAAACCTATAATACTGTCAACTATCTACGTTTGTAAGAGCAATATGTAGAATCTTACCTATCTGTCCCCCATCATGTTAGGCTTTGTACAGATGTTTGTACAGATGTTTTGCACTAGGAGGTTGATAGGTATGATCAGAAACAGATACGTCTGAGAAAACAGCAATATCAACCGCAAGATAACTAGAAGGTATGAAAAGCGCTGCAGTAGGAAGTTCAGTATTGTCCACAGGTATGTGCTGACATGTCAAATGACACAGCAGTCTACATGAAGTACCTATAGGGCATCACCTTTATCAATGATGACAGTGGGACATACCCACAGCCATGCATACACCACAAATAGACATAGCACACAGCAAAGCCTCGGCCATGATACACGAAGCCTCTGGCATGTATGGATTGAGTGAGAGTACAGCAAGGAAAGATGACTGCCAGGCTATTCAGCAAACACCCGTAGGGGTGTGCAAGACCGCCCGTAACACGAACATTGCACAGACAATGTTGGGATTTGCAACATACCCCATTTGTATGTGTAAGCTATGCAAATGATGTAATTACGTGATACATGAAACAGTAAGCTGACCGTGCAAGAGCAGAGTTATGTGCAGAAATGTACCTGGATGTTATGCAACTAACGTTTTGCACGTCGCTAAATGGAGCAATGACAGCTGCAAATACAGTATGAATACAGTTGAAGAAGCATGCCAATGTCCAAGTCCAAGGCCAGTGGCGACTTTGTCCATTGGATATCAATAAACCAGTAGTTGTCCTCCCCCAATCCCTGGTGTGGAAGCATAGCACAGCGCCACAAGAACTCACAGCGCTTCAAAACAAGACATATGGATAATATACATACCAAATGTAGGTTTAGTTAGATGTTAGTATGCCATGCAGATGAATGGCAAGCTGGAGACAACATGGCTACTGCGTACTGGTACTTATGTGTGGAAGCGCTCTGTCAGAGATGTAACGAAGCATTTGTAGGCAATGTGAGGCAAGTGAGGCTGAGGATAGTGAATCACAACATGTCATGCCATATGTGCCAAGCCTCTACAGTGTAGTGTAGGTTAAGGGGAGTATTAGAGTAGAAGATAGGTGACAACATGAGTGTGTATGTATAAAACACTGTAACCTCACTGGAGCAGTGTCAAATGTGTGCTGTCAGTACTCAGTGGAAGAGGCGTGTCATGAGCTATCCTAGGGAACGTCAGGAGACTGACGGCACACCATGGATACCACCGATGTGACCTGCAAACCTGCCCACAGTGTGTTCATACCGCTGTGCCAGTAAGCCCGAGTAAGCATGTGTCTGGCTGTTAGCCCATGTGCGCGTGTGGAGTGTGGAAGAGCGAGTAAGCTAGTGTACAAATGGTGAAGCCTGTGTAATGTCGTGTATGCATTTGTAAGCATGTATACATGTGTACTACACACATCACACACGTACTGCACACACAGACACACATGCTGCCAATACTACACACATCAGTGAAATGGCACATGGATGGAGAATACATCATCAGAAGTAACAGTGCTGTAAATATGCTACAGCGATGGTCATAGCTGCAATGCATCATGCCTGCTGATATACACCTGGAAGTAACACACTGTGTGTTAACAGCATGCTAACATCAATACAGTGGAATAAAGCCACCATGTGCAGCAGCACCAGGTTAGTCAGATCCTGCATCAATGTTACACATCACAGGTGGCGGCACATGTGACATCATATGCACAGGGTGTGGTGCTAACATGTCCAGAGCTGTCATAGAGCCATCCAATGTACACGTAGGTGTGTATGTGTGAGGGACAATGGTTATTGCATGGCCCATTGGTGTTGCAATGGGTGTGTGTATGTGATAGCCATAGCTGTTTGTGGTAAGTGTGTGTGTCTGCATATACACAGGTACAGCATGTGTCAGCCATATACAGGAGGTTGTGGGACAGTCACAGACCGTATCTGCCAGGCTGTAGTGATCCCCATTACTGTCCATGGACACCCCTCCATGCATCCAACACAACCTAGTCCTGCACCTGTCAATGTCTACACATACAGTCCTGGGATCTGTACCACAACCTGTGGATAAACATGTATCTGTAATGTTAACCTGAGGTGCATAGAATTTACAGTTACTACAGACGGATATGAGCCATACTCACACTCCAGTGTAATAACCACTGCTGACTGTTGCCGAGATCTGCATACGACCAGTCAAAGGTGCTGCACTAACATTGTTTCCAGTGCCCGTGTAATACCCAGCAACACAATAACCGGTCACTACACATATATAACCCACGATCACTACAGCACACAGTATGTGCACTATCACAGAGCCATAGCAGATGTACACACATCCGAGGTGCTCACGTACAGGCAATGCAGCACATTCAACAGTGATAATCCCAACATACATATCTATATACAATATACATTATATATATATATATATATATATATATATATATATATATATATATATATATATATATAGAGCTATACATACATATATATATATATATATATATATATATATATATATATATATATATATGTAGATAGATAGATACATACATGCATACACACACACACACACACACACACACACACACACACACACACACACACACACACACACACACACACACACACGTGGCAGGGTTGGGAGCAGAACATAAATGTAAGCACTGTACCACACCACAGCATTACGCGGTTACAAATGCCACCGTGATCAGTGGATCACATGATTCACACAGGCACACGCCTAGCCTGCAGACAGCAGCATCAAAGGCAAAGGCACACGGATGTTATGGAGAGTGAAGACTGTAAAAGCAATGTACTGTTGTCATGCAGCTGGAAACACACACACACACACACACACACACACACACGCACACACACACTTGGCAGGGATGGGAGTCGAACATACACCTAACTACCCTAACACACTACAGCATGACGCATTTACAGAACGCGCTACCGAGATTACTAAGCACAGCAGTCCCAGAGGCAGACATCTAGGTGCGTGTCATCATCTGCAAAGGCAAGGACGTCAGTAGGAAACTGCTGTGGTGTGCAGCGTCTAAAAGCAAGACTGAGTTCCCAGGCAGACGGAAGCATGCGCGCAATCACACACACACACACACACACACACACACACTCACGCACACACACACACTTGGCAGGGCTGGGAGTCAAACATACACCTAACTACCCTAACACACTACAGCATGACGCATTTACAGAACGTGCTACCAAGATTACTAAGCACAGCAGTCCCAGAGGCAGACATCTAGATGCGTGTCATCATCCGCAAAGGCAAAGATGTCGGGAGAAAACTGCTGTGGTGTGTGGCATCTAAAAGCAAGACTGAGTTCCCAGGCGGATGGGAGCATGCGCGCAAACACACACACACACACACACACACACACACACACACACACACACACACACACACACTTGGCAGATGGCAGAGCTGGGAGTTGAACATACACCTAACTACCCTAACACACTACAGCATGATGCATTTACAGAACGCGCTACCGAGATTACTAAGCACAGCCATCCCAGAGGCAGACATCTAGGTGCGTGTCATCATCCGCAAAGACGTCGGTAGAAAACTGCTGTGGTGTGCAGCGTCTAAAAGCAAGACTGAGTTCCCAGGTGGACGGGAGCATGTGCGCAAACACACACACACACACACACACTTGGCAGGGCTGGGAGGCGAACATACACCTAACTACCCTAACACACTACAGCATGACGCATTTACAGAATGCGCTACCAATATTACTAAACACAGCCATCCCAGAGACATATTTCTAGGCGTGTGTCATCATCCGCACTGACAAGGATGCCTACAGGGATTGTATAGAGAGTGATCAGTCTGAAAGCATACAGACATATTACTGTCCCACGGTACACGTAGACAAACACACAGCAATGGTGTGATAGTGGCAACGTAAGATGTACGGTGCACCACGACAACATGACATAGTCATGGGATGCCCCACAGACAGTACACCCTTCAAGATAGTTAACCAGTGTGTACTCCATAGGCATCAATCGTGACATTGAAAATGGACATCTGTTGGCTGGATGACCACCATGGCTATACAGGATGTCAACGGCCATGCACAGAGGGACATCACCGACACAAGGTGTCACTGGGCATGGCCACACGCTTTGTAATACACGTCCGTTCGGACTGTACTGTGTGTCGAGCTACACAATGGCGTACTGGGCATGCTCACACACTTAGCATTTGCAAAGGGCCATCTTGCATGCGGACGGAGTCTCAGCTCACAAGGGCTCAGTTGGGACTGTCATGTGTGTCCATGTACACAACAGCATACTGGGCATGCTCACACACTTAGCAGTTGCAAAGGGCCGTCTTGCATGCGGATGGAGTCTCAACTCGCAAGGGCTCAGTTGGGACTGTCATCTGTGTCCATCTACACAACAGCATACTGGGCATGCTCACACACTTAGCAGTTGCAAAGGGCCATCTTGCATGCGGACGGAGTCTCAACTCGCAAGGGCTCAGTTGGGACTGTCATGTGTGTCCATCTACACAACAGCATACTGGGCATGCTCACACACTTAGCAGTTGCAAAGGGCCGTCTTGCATGCGGACGGAGTCTCAACTCGCAAGGGTTCAGTTGGGACTGTCATGTGTGTCCATCTACACAACAGCGTACTGGGCATGTTCACACAGCTGTTGCAAAGGGCCGTCTTGCATGCGGATGGAGTCTCAACTTGCAAGGGCTCAGTTGGGACTGTCATGTGTGTCCATCTACACAACAGCACACTGGGCATGCTCACACACTTAGCAGTTGCAAAGGGCCATCTTGCATGCGGACGGAGTCTCAACTCGCAAGGGCTCAGTTGGGACTGTCATGTGTGTCCATCTACGCAACAGCGTACTGGGCATGCTCACACACTTAGCAGTTGCAAAGGGCCGTCTTGCATGCAGATGGAGTCTAGACATGGAAGGGCACAGTAAGGCATAACTGTCACCACGCACAGAGCGGTCACACACATGCAGTGACCAGCACATGCTCAGCTGCCATCACAGCTGTCACAGGTGCAGATCCCAGACGTACACACCGCAGTCTACACTGTAGCCCCCGAGACATCACCATGTCGTTGCTGCAGCAGTACACAGCCATACATTACTACAACACCGTGTGATACATGACCAGTGGACTGTACAGAGGTCTACAGCAACTGTGCAGGGTACACATGTACTGACAGGGTTCCAACAGGTGTTATGCATTGCAAGTATACCACTATAAATTACCATGTCAGCTCAAGACATACCAGGGGCCCCAGGTGTGACACAGCTGTGACACATGAGTGTTGCTGTACACCAACGAACACGCATGTTTGGATATGTCAGACATGTGATTGTAGTGGATGGGTGCATGGACCACACACAACACATATGTACATAGCTAAGCCTTTGCTGTCCCCCGTGCAGAACAGTGGCCTATGCAATCATACGCACGCAAATGGAAGGTGGGTCCATGTCTGTTGAATGCTCACAGTACAGGAGGTAGCAATGTCAGAGGACACATTCCCCTGTAGTAGTCGCCCATGACACCCGTGATATCATACCACAGTCCATGTGTCATGTATGTCAACACACATGTCCACCAATAGCAATGCGTACAAACATGGCTACAGGAGGCGCATGTAGGACCAACGCACATGTACAATCTGTACTGTGCATGCAGCAACCATGCATATGCAGTGGCTGATGTCCGTACCACAGCTGTGTCCAACTACAACATGTAGTCGCAATGCAGCCCCATCAGTGACACCTGTATATGGTGACATACAGACAGTACAGTTGGTTGTATATCACGTATGGAGGGATCTGTGTACATAAAGTGGTGATCCACCTGTGTAGATATATGTGTGCCGGGGATGGCTCACAGGTGTGTCACATGCCACCCTACCATGCCATGTGCAAACAGTACTCTATGTCACTGTTACTTGATGGTGATGACTTAACGCATACACAGCGGTCAGGTGTAGCCAGCTGTATGTCATGTGACACCTGAATCACTGACATCCTCCCATGTGCACATGCCACACAATTTCCAGACATAGCATTGGTACACATACTGCGGACAGTACCGCTGCATGTCTATCAAACAGATCATCATATGGCAGGTGTATCATTCCCAGCACTGCCATGTGTGTCTGCTTGTGTCACCACACATGCCACATATGGTGGGGACTACGTCCCAGATGTAACACATCCCTGTACACCATTGTACAGATCTGTACATACTGCAGTGTGGAAAGCATGAGGTCGGCAGGTGTGGTGCATCACACACATCGGCTATCCATACACACATATCTGGTCACCACAGTGTGTGTGTGTATGTATGTATGTATGTATGTATGGCTGTCTGGTGCTTGGTGTGAGGGTCTATGCTACCATACTGTGGAAACAGGATCACTAACCCCTCATGGTGATGCAGTCTACTACCCTGTTGATGCCATCAGTCCCAGCCATACAGGCTACCTGTGCATGTCCCTTCTCTGTGCCACATCGTGTGGGTGCAAAGTACTGTGAGGGTGATGACCACATAGGCAAAGGTCCACACATGAACATTATGGGGTGTGTTATAGTGCTGTAGACCCTGTGAATGTGGCCATGTACCTGTACTGTGACAGGGTATTACTGCTACACAGTGTGGCCTCATGCTATCAGGTGGCCTCTAACGTCATCATTGGCCTGACTGCTGTGTACAACCCCTGTACCATGTCAACATACCTGTAATGTTTCCCGGTATGTATGTCACATATCTGTCCGCTGTAGCCTGTTCAACTGACCACATGCTTCAGGTGCAGTATATGTGTGGACATCTGTGTCATGTTTGGACATCTGTGTCATGTTTGACTGTCCAACAGTCGGGTTGAGGGTGCGTTTAACATGCTGATATAGCCATACGTGCCTGTGAGTACTCCACAGTTACACATGGAGGACTGCAAACACTGCTACCTGTAGGCACATGCCAGTACACCATAGGAGGGAACCAGGGCATTACCAACATGTTGTTACTGTTGTAACCGTGACACATACTATGAACATATCACAATGCATGCTGCACCTGGACTACATGGTATGACTGGTGCATGTTGACAGCACACCACTGATGTCACATACACATCTCTCAGTATTCACACATGTCCAATGCAACATACACATCCCTCAATATGCATACACAAGTAATGTTAGATACACCTCTCACATCTCAGTATTCACACATGACCAATACAACATACACATCCCGCAATATGCATACACAAGTAATGTTAGATACACCTCTCACTATTCTGTTCACCCTGTGCATCAGACCATATGAGCATATCCCTGCACCAATGGTGTGGATGACTGGGATGTGGCACAGGCTTCATCATATGCACAGGGTGATACTGTTTGCCAGGGGCATAGCCTGCACCAATGGATGGCATCATGTGTGCGGGTAAGGGCCAGTGATTTGAATGGACATGTTTGTTCCATATGTATGTGGGTGTTGTGGAGCCCTACAGTTGTGTTCACTGTGTGCGTGTATGTGTGCACACAGTTCTGTCATTTGTGAGGCCTACACAAGGGTATTATGGACAGCTCCAGAATGTACAGACCAGGTTGTACAGCTCACTGTGACCAGACACGGCCACGTGTCCTGTGCCTGCCAGGGGTTGCACGGGCACTACCAGGCAGAGGTACAGAATGGCTACTGTCCAACGACACATGTCCACTGGAACTGTGTCCCCACTGGGAACGTCCAGGGCCACATCCACGTGGCCTGCCATGACCTGGTGTGAACATCGCAGCACCAGCTGCACTGCTACTGCTACCGGCACTATGGGAGCGGCCATGTGAGGTGACACACTCGCGTTGACCTGCACTAGGTGGTGTAGCTGGCCTACGTCCATATGTCCTACACCTCACCCCTACCAGATGTTCCAGCACAGACAGCTCATGCTCATGGATTGCCATGCCACGGTCGAGGATTCTGACCATGTCACCCAACCGCCTGTCCAGAACATCAGCAAGCTGCTGTTGAGCACCTGCCAGTGCCTGGATGTTGTTGTTTAGGGTACTGATAGCAGCCCTCTGCAGCCTCTGCCCTTCTCTGTTCTGCCATTCGGCATGTGCCTGTGCCGCCATTACAGTCTGGAACATGCGTCTGGTGATCCCAGCTGCTGCGCTATGTCCTGCAGGTGCATGTCTGCCAGAGGTCCTCCTATGAGCAGCACCAGCCACATGCCTGTGTGGCACATCTGCAGTCAATATACTGCTACCATGATGTGGAGACACACCTTCTGTAGCCACCACACATTCCTATTCAATGCTAACAAACGATGACTGTCCTTTCTCTATGGCCACTGTAGATGCGGTATGTGTTGGCAGCTGAACTGTGTGTGGGGAAGAGGGGGCCATAGCTGGGATGGCAACCGTTGGCACAGATTCCGCCCCTGACATCCCTGCCTGTACCTCGTGCATATGTTCATCACTGCTAGCATCTGTGGGGACACTATCAGATGGACCGCAGGAGGGTAACGCACCTACATCACTTGTGAATGCAAAGAAATACTCTACATTACAATAGACACACTGACACACACACACTGACACACACACACTGACACACACACACACACTGACACACCAACAGACACACTGACACACCGACAGACACACTGACACACCATGCAATTGAGATGACAGATGGCATGCAGCATGCTTGTGATACAGCTGATAGCATGCAGCTCAGACACCAATAGTGTTTGTAAGCATACCCCCGGGAATGCCACTACAGCAGGCAGGTGTCATATCATTATCCATGCAATTCACATGATCATGGTAGTATGCATGCATCCCCATGATACACCATGTGGACCAGAACAGGATAACAGTACACATGGCTGATGTGACCTTGACATGTAATTTGCTGACATGTTCATTAACATGCATGCATGCCTGACACAATGGTGTCGTGACACATGTACAGCATCGTAATGGGAATCACATTGCGATGTTGTCCAGATAGAATGCATGTTGAGCAAATGTGCATGGGCATGGTAGGGGACTGGGCCGTCTACATTGCTGTACAGTGTGATGTACAGACACTGTGCCATTGCATGGCATCATGAGGCATCTATATTGCTAAACAGTGCATGTTATGTACACATTGCATATCCAGAACTGCATGCATACCCATGACATGCCTTGGATTGTGACCTATGATGCTGAGGTGTATACACACCCAACCATGCTGTGTCATGTGACAGGTCACTGGGGGACATACAGATGACACCCCTGCATGATGACTACAGAGTGTTAGCTGCCTGGCAACCATGTCCACACATAGCAGACCTGTCACGTCACCATTTCACACATGACATTGATGTACCACACACACATGGTGCACAACTAACAGTGATGTCCTACGGCAGGGGAGAAAAGTACAGTTTCTGTGGCCTGGTGTCACTGTCAGTTGAATCTGTGAAGGTGACTACAGTCATGCTATAACACAGACATCATGTTCAACACATCTTATGAGGTACATGTCACTGACATCACCACTAGCTGTGCACAAGCAGGTATGATGTGCAGAGTATCACATCACCTGTACAATCGGTCTAGTACGGCTGTACTTGGACCATGTGTGGACAAAGTGAGACAGTGTGTATCCACATCCCATCTTCTGTGTGGCTACGTGTCTCTGGCCATCCCCCATGGCCATGTGTGCACATGTGTTGGTCATGTATGTGATGGCCGTCTATCACACATGTCTGTGTTGTCCCATATGACTTACACCCATAGATGTTTGTTATGTCACCATCCACAGGGCTATGCAGACAACAGGTGTATTTGTGGTATGTGGGGTATGAGTTATGGGGAATTGTGACAATATTGCAAACAAAACACTACGTGTCTCGGACATGTCGGATGGAACATCACAATGTGTGAAACCATTGCAGGGGCATATAACACAATGGTGACGCCTGTGGTCTTCCCATATCACAGCTCACTGTGCGGTACTGGTTTGTGTACCACACATTCTGTTCCACTGTATAGTACATATGCCTCCATTGTTGAACACCTCCACCGTTGTATGCACAGCTGGACACACATGTAGCAATGACAAATATTGTAGTTTCATGTCTGTGTATCATTTCAGTTGTATATATTGCACATGGGTGGCCTGTGTGGATGATGGGTGATGCGACCTGTATAACCATGTATTAACTGGCCACATAGCGAATAGATCTATGCTTTGACATACCTGATACTGATGATAGACTCACCTGCAACGGACTCTTGTCTGTGCGGCATGCCAGAGGTACCTGTATAGGGTGACACAGCAGTATGAACATTATCCATGACTGTATGACAGCCACAGGGTGCACAGTGCAGGTTAACACATTTGCCTGTACAATAGCATATAGTCAGCACATGTGTGCATACCATACCTCTCAACCTCTTAGAACAATAAATGTGGAGAAAGCCTACTATGATGGGGGACATATAGGGACAACTGTGACATATTGCTCTTACTAACCTGGATATTTGATAGACCACTAGGTTTGCATGCACATGGGTTTGCAATGGAATGTGCAGTCGTACACACAACTGTATGTCATCATTTAATGACTCCATTCCTCAGCTATTTGCCAGAAAGGGACAGATATTAAGGGGAACACACCGACAATATGAGGCAGACATCTGGACATCCTGCAATTACCTGTACAGTTCGGAGGTATGGTGCATACACAGGGTAGCATAAAGCATGTGTGTCCACATACCTTGCATATGTTGTTACATTACATGATGTACACTGACACATGCACATACGTGGGATATACTGGCCATATGTTCAGTACTGACTTACCAGGCAGCTCCAGGCAGCTCCAGGCTCATTGGTTGGGAGACACCCACCTCCATGATGGCAGCTACTGTTTGTGGGGGCTGTTCCGAGGGTGTTCCCAGACTGGCCAGTAGCTCCTCTGTGTGTGTGAGTGGAGGCTGGGTTGGTGGCCCACCACCCGTACCACCTTGTTCTCTGGCGACTGCAGTGGCACGCTGTTTTGCATGACGTATGAGGTCTGTGGAGTGTCTGCGCACCTGCTGGTAGGTGCGGTTGTGGCCGCCCACTTCCTTGACCCTCCTGTGAAGATCCTGCCACAGGTCATCCCGCTGTTGTGCATGCTGTGGCATGTGGCTAAATAATGCCTCGTAGTTCTCATGGAAAAATGTATTCACCATCAGTTACTTAACCACTTAGTGAAGCACAATATTTTGGTTACTTGCCAACATGGCTTTAGGCCATTTCACAGCACCACCACCGCCCTTCTATCCTTCACTGATACCATCAATAAAAACCGTAATAAAAGCACCCTCTCTTCTGCTCTCTTCATTGACTTGTCAAAGGCTTTTGATATGGTCAACCATCCCCTACTAATAAATACCCTAGAACTTCTGGCCCTCGACCCCCCAGCTATCCAATGGTTCAAATCTTACCTTAACAATAGGCAACAAGCAGTTGTCTGGCAAAATAAACTATCATCCCTTCTACCAGTCTCCATAGGAGTCCCCCAGGGCTCAATTCTAGGACCTCTTCTGTTTTCTCTCTTATTACGACCTTCACGTTGCAGTCCCTGAGGCCACCTGTATTCAATATGCCGACGATTCAACACTTATATGCTCCGCTAACTCCACCTCAGACCTCCACTACATAACCCAAAGGGTATTTAAAATGGTTGAAGAATGGTTCCTAAAACGTTGCCTTCTTCTCAATGCCAAAAAAACCAAGCTGCTACTATTTCCACCTACCAATAGGTCCCCACCTCTTGATCTCTCTATTGTATCTAGCAAAGGCACCCTGATAACACCTGAACAATCTACCAAACTGCTAGGAGTGACTATCGACAACAACCTCTCCTATGATATTCACATTAACAACACCATACAAGCAGTGAACAGAAAAATTGGTTCCTTATACAGAATCAAACCTTTCCTTACTCCTCAAGCCAGAACCACCATTGCCCACTCTCACTTAATCTCTACACTTCTCTATGCTTCATCTATTTATACTAATTTAAAAGAACTAACCTCCAAAAATTTCTCATGCCTATAACAATATCGCCAGGTTTGCTACCAGCAACCCATACAAAACACACCATTGTCTTAATCTTAAGCAACTAAACTGGCTTGAATTACCTAACTTACTAACATTTTCTCAACTCATCATTGCTCATAAAATCTTTTATCAACCTAAAAATACTCCGATTCTCACTAACCTTATCACCCCATACACAAATCTAACTTCACTTCGTTCCTCTGCTAGATTACTTGTCAGTACTATGAAGTCTAATAACTTGTCAGGCGATAGCATTTTCTCAAATACTGTTGGGAAACAATGGAACCTCCTACCAACAGACTTAACTCAAATTCCATCCCTTCTCTCTTTAAACTAAGACTCAAACTTCACCTAAAATCTCACTGGATATGCCCCTGCACAAACCCTGACTAACTGCCTCCTCCTTCACGTCTATCTTCCTACTCCCTAGGGTCCACTTTGACCCTTTACCACACTAATGTAGATTACTGATTCTCATTTCCTTGCTCTAGGACTTCTCCTCTCTTCCACCTACTTCCTCTTCAACGTTCCTATTTCACTCCTGTTTACAAAGGTCTGCATAGAATTTTAATATTTTTTTTTCCCTCCATACTATGTTTTTCAATGTTTAAAATTGCTAATGTAATTTCCAATATTAATCTTTATTTTGTATAAATGTTTTCTGGAGCTTTTCTCCTCGGGCCTCTACTGAAAATGGACATGTATCCAGTTAGACTAGCCCGGTCAACAAATGTAAAATAAATAAATAATAAATAAATAAAATAAATAAAGGTTACGTATTACGACATCATCCTCCTGTCGGCTATATGCTGGTAGGCGTGTACATAAGACATGATGAAGGTGACAGGTCACATTTACAGACATGTACAGTGATACTGCTGCACATACATCCTAGTACATTCACACAGTTATCTTTGCAAATCAACATGACACTAACACGACTGGCATGTATGTGTCCCACACATGTAACACCCAGTATGCATTAGATATCACCCTCATATATGTGTGTCACCTCATTAGTGTTCCTACTGCATGTGACGTCAGTCTCCATGTGGACATGTCTGTTTGCATGCACTGGTGTTCTTACCTATCTACCCTTGCCTGATGTTTCCATGGTAATGCTGTTGACCTAGATGCTGTGGATATGTCACATATCAACACAGACACAGCCTTACTGGACTTGGGCAGTGACAATGCACCAAGTACACATGGAAACCTGTACATGCATCTGTTTTTCCATAGACATCTACACTGCACAGCTGTTCAACATCCTGCCACGGATCACCTGTGTTGCACAGGTGATAGACATGGGACAATGGCTAGTCGGACGTCATTCGCAGGTAAGGTTATCGGCTATAGCATGTACGGGCTGGGTTTCCTAGCTGTATCTGACACCCATTATGCCACCACAGGGGGCATCAGTGACACATTACCGATCCAGATAGATGATACTACAGCTACCATACGGCCATCACACCATGTATGGCAGGGGTGATATGTGCAGCTATGTGGACAGGGCTGCATGGTGTGGCGGGAGTATGTCACAGGTATGGTACAGGGATCTGTCCAGCATGTGGCCATCCTAGTCGTAGGATGGTGGTTGTCCATGACGTATGTCTTTCAGATTAGGCTATGGACATGTAGCATATCTAACAGCATAGTGTCGCATATGTCTGTATGCAAGGATAATAGCATGCTGCATACTGGAGGTGAGTATTGTGGAGGCTGGTATTGGCCATCCATGCATGGGCCCTACCCCTGGAGGGTGATGTGTATTCCAATATTGGTCATATGGGTGCTGTGTATGCCTGCCCAATGATCTCCGTGCACATGGATACCACCCTGTCATGTCATGGGTACCTAGGATGACTACCTAAAGGGCCAGGGAGATGTCTCCAGCTCAGGGAGATGTACTACACTACACCATCCCTAACACAGTGTCCATACTGTTGACCACAGCCTAGGTGTTTCCTAATGGGTACGGGGGTATTCCCCTACTGGTGTCATTGCTGATGTCATCCACCAGAATGTGCACATATGTCACACACATCACACACACAGCCCATTCTGTATGTTGTTCACAACACTGTGACAGCAATTGCCCATAGGTCATGGCCATTCACATCATCACATACACAGATGGCTGACATTTGTCTGTGTGGTATGGGCTACAATGTGGGTGGGTACAACACATTAACCCTGGTTTACTGTAGCTGACACCATGTGATATGCACATGTCACTGTAGCACCTTTGGTAGTTGTGAATCTGTCAACAGGCCACTAGTAGAACACTCATGTGACATACACAGGCATCTGTAGCTGAACATCCGTACTGTCTTGTACATCCGTACTGCTAACATCTACATTGATAATGGTTCATGAACCTGCAGACCATACCTGGCAGTGTTCTGATGCGGTGCCACCAGTCATGACTGTTGTCAACACATGTGGGTTGATAGTATACAACACCCTATCTGTAATGTGTGGGCATGCTCAGCACTTGTTCAGAGCTTCTTGGCATGTTATGAGCTACTGCTTAGTTTAGCACCCATTTCACACCAGTCCTCAAAGGTACACTGTCTGTCCATACATTTACAGCTTGATAACTGTACAACAGCTGTCGTACACACATAACTCACATACCTCGTGAGACATGGTGGTTTCTACGGCCTGTCCACCTGCCACGTACCACTTATATACAGGCATGTCCAACTGGCATGTACCAGTGCTATTGCCTGTCACTATGATGACTATGTTGTACATGTGGCAATAGAGCTATTCTCGTGTCAACAGTCAATGCACACCTCCCAACATACAACAGTACAGCCTGTGAGGGATGCACATATGCAGCCCTGCTGGTGGTTATACTGTCACCAACCCTGACTGCACCTGACAGTCATGTGGGGTTGTGCAACAATGGCAACGCACCCCACACATCACATGGTTCCACATGATCCCCACCACAGGCCACACATATGGAGACACCTTGTACAGTACCCCTCCATACTCTGTGTGGGCACCGACAACAGCCCACATCGCCAAACACAACCACACCAACCTATAGCCCACAGACACATGTGCCCATCACATACAGCCAATAGGGTGTCATAACATACTCAACACACCTGTCTTAGGTGAATGTCGGCAGTCACACTGCTGTTCCACTCAGCAGGCTACACAAGGCGATAGTCACTTACATCCTGCTGTCCAGTAACTGGTTCTGCAACATAACCTATGCACACATGCCACAAGTCAGCAGGTACGATGTGACTCCCCTTCCATGTTTGTGTGACAGACATTGTCACTCAGGGCACAGCCTTCGTGTGCAGGGACATGCAATAGCCCACCAGTGTTGTCGCCCTGCTGGTGTGGTCCACGCCCTGGGAAGCATTTTGCGTTCATCCGGACCTGTTACCACTGAACTACGAATGACTGTGTCACTCCCAACAGTTGTCCATGCTTCTGCTGACATTCCACAGGCATCTAGTATGCATCCACTTTGACAGACCCGGCCAAACAACATGATGTTGTGGCACAGTTGAGCTGCACCAGTCAGCCCTGGGAGTACAGATCACATGTTGGACTCTTGCTGCTTTTATACTGTCTGTCTTGCACAGTACCCAATAACAGTCACCACCAGAATGGGAACAGGCTAGCGAAGCATGTGGTCATGTCACACACTGCTTGACATCACCCTCTGTGACGCACGCAGGCAAGGCACACCTGATACTGCACCACTGCAATATCTCTGCAGTGACTGGGACCTGCCTCTTGGCTCTGCAGAACACACCTGCAATGACTGGGTATAGGCAGACTGTACCTCTCAGGCACGTACCTGGACTGGCACACCCACAGCTGAGGTGTCCCCATATTCCACTATGTTGTACACACATCTCGGCTGGTTACTTCGCACAATGCATCACAGGTGCTCCATGTGCATATGACTGTGTCCGGAACTACTGCTGCTACTAATGTGAGACTGACAGTAACCCACACCTAACTGTGATAGCCGCACATGTACTGACACATTAGGCGTACACTGTGCATGAGTCATAACCTCCGCTCAGCTGGTTTGACCCATACACCACCTCCAAGACCAACAGTATCCTTGACATGGACACTACCAACATGTGACTGCTGTTCGACACCTGCGGTTATCCCCTCATTGGTGGAATCCGAGCATCTGCTACCCACCCTTGTTAGCCACATACCGGCACCACACACTTCACGGCATACACAGTAGAGGAGTGCTACAATACCAACTACAGATGTCGTATGACAGCGGTAGTTGTTGTCATGACACACGTGCAGGTGGACAATGCACATGCAAACGCTGAGACATACCCCAGTGCACTTCAATAGCACATACATGACAATGTGGTTTATGCTATTCCACACAGACCCATGCAGGTACACACCAGAATACAGACGACACTCTGGGGGTGCAGTCCCACGGGCATACTTTACAACAACAGGTGGGTGCTGTTACACAGTGGTGTACATTCCCATGGGTGGGGTGACTCACTGGTCAGCCTCGGTAGGGCCACAGGATCCCATATCACATACACCATAACTAGCTACATACACATTACTGCGACACATTCCGAGATGTACCACAGGGCATTATGGTGGTATGTCAGTAGTCGTATGCAATACCCACATCTGCTCACACATTCAACTGTCACTCTGGAACATGACATTAACAGGTGATGTTGGCAACATCCTGTCTGATGGCTTCATTGCTAACATTACTCCCTCTCACTCTCTGCAGGGCCACATTCCTTGCAGGTACATTGCGGTGTACCTGCAGTCACACCTACACAGTACTGACCTGCACTCTATATGTCCTAGGACATAGGCCCCTTGTCACCTTGCAATATCCCAGGCTGTGATGTCCACAGAACTCTGCACAGCATGTCTCCCCACTGGGACACCATATTCAGTAATAGCCTTGTACCAGACATTGTGGCCCCTGACTGGCACACAGCAACAGTAACACTCCTCACAGGTGGCTCCACACTGCATGACTGGGACTATTGCCCTAAACACCTCACTGGTCTGTTATGCACGGATATAGGGCACATTATCATGGACATCATTCGTCGAGTCTCTGTTGTGCTCCAGTCCTTTGATGCCAGCTTGGTTGGTCTTGTTGGGGCCACAGCATGCCTCCTACACCTGTTGCACACCTTTCCTACAGTCGCCAGAGTTGTTGATGATGACACGGGTGTCCACACAGCCTGCATTGTCCTCTCACTGCCATTCAGCACCGTTCTCCATTCTGGTATTGACTACATACACATCCACCTGCACATCGCAACATATGTCTCCGGATGTTATGCAATGTGGCTAATGGATGGGACACACACACTGAGGGTGGCATACCAAATCACATACTGCAATCCAGTTACACTTGGCTTACAACAGTCCTCAGTCATGGGGCCCTCATGTTCGGTATATGCTTCCCTGAGGTACAGGCTACCACTGAGGGGACTTCCCTGCCTAGCTTTACAGACCACTGCATACCCAGCACTGTTGTTGCTCCGCCAGCTGATACAGACCCCATCCATAGGGGTGTCACTGTGACAGATACCGATATGAACATCATGGCCTCTACCTGCATGACACTTGGTGTGAACATCACCTTTGCAGTACACCATCCTCACACTGGTTATCACATAGGTGTTATTCCCCTACATACACGTTGCATTGTACATGTGTGTAAGACACATGTATGTCGCACACACTCCTGTGATTACCACATTGCCACTCTGGCATGGATATCCTTCTACGTGTTCACACATGTCTGTCCTGGGTGTGTAGCTGGTACATAGGCACCCATTGTACCTCTGAACACCGGATGTATACACACATCCATGGGTACAACACCCCGAATAGGGTGTACCTTACACAACAGCTTTACATACCCCAACATTAAAATGCCATGATGTTTATTGAGCTACAACTGGTAACATATGCGGCTTATGTACAGACACCACATCTGTACACATTTGCAGACTACATACTCAGGGGTGACGTCTGCTGCAAAGACAGGGCCCATGTCTGCAAATGTGTTTATGGATATAATCCACATACATGACATACACAATAGCCACTGTGACCATGATGCTCATGGATATGTGCACACAGGCGACTGTGTGTGGCATGTGCTTGGGGGTTGCATTCCCAGACCGGACACTCACCATGCTTTGGGACATGTTTCCTATGTACATCACGCATGGACAGTCAGTAGCAGTGTTCATGTGATACCTCACTTGCTGGATGGTGGACACATGTACGCCAGGGATCACTGCAGTGGCTGTACTGTGCAGTGATGCAGGTTACACATGGCTCTTCTGTTCACAGGACACTACCCTGGAGAGGTGCCACTGGTGTGCACACTGTAGTTGTTGTTACACATTGACTTGCCAGACTGCACGGTACACCACTATGAACCTCTGCAGCTATTACATGTCCTTTGTGCATGGTTACTGGTATAGCCCTTCCAGTTAGATTTGCCGTCACGCTATTACAATGTCCCATGACTACGGGCCATATGTCTACTGTTATTGTACACGCCAATCATGTTCATGTTTGTCTGTCACATCTCTTCTGCTATTCTAGTATGGGAGTAATGTTTGCATCCATTGCAAATGCACAGAGTGGAGTACATAGTTATTTCATCATAACTGATTATACATATCTTAATTGCATACTACTCACATCATTATATGATACCTTTGTTATGCATCATATGCCTGTTCTCCTGTGTAACATATCTGATGTATCAATCTACTGTACTATACATTACACATGTTTTACATGGTATCCCATAATTCAACCATTACTTGCACAGAGGGTCCACCTTAGACATGTCATTGACGTTATATGCCCATACACATGCATACTGTTACAGTATATCTACATATACTATCCCCTGCTATGGCACGTACTTATTGGACATACCCTGCCACTGACAGCGGGTCGTATGACATTGTTCTGTTTAATGCTGTCATGTTGCATCCCTTGTGGTGTCTTACCGTGTGGCCCACTGCTGGACGCACATCTTCTACAAGCATTAGTACGATCAGCGATACATCACTACATAAATACCATTCCCTGCTTTATGCATGGCGGACACTGTTAATTACTGCAAACCAGGCTATGCATACACTGACATTACGTAATTCAGAACATACTATACATACAGTTAGTGTTATACATACCTTGATATTGTTCTCATGTTTCATCTCTATCTCGCTCCTCTGTATCACTCTTTCAACTGTTATACGGTATGAGCATACAGTTTGCATATCTGGCAAGTCATCCTTATATACGTCTATACCTACAACATGTGGTTTACTGCCACCAATTGGTGGTCTGGTGTGACTAATTATGTGCATTTCAGCTGTGCAGCTACTCCATTCGCCAATTACACGGCAGCAGTGGGGTATAATTGAATTCTGCACCTGGGCATTGGCCATTTGCCCTGCCTTCACGGAGATGGCCTGTATTGTGTTTTGTTGTGTGTAATTGCAACTGCTTTGTGTAGAGCGAAGTCTATTTTTGGGTCATGTTCCCCCGTGGATTGTGTATGATTCTACCTATGACTGTACCTGTCATCCCACCCGACTGATAAAGGACTATTGCAAACACCTGTAACATTGCCGTTTGTTCCGTTATACGATGGATACAATTTTGCATGGTGCCTTTAAATGTCTCTCACAAGGTATGTCAACGGTTCAGCAGATGTAATTGACTAACTAGATGTTTGGGCTGTGGTTGTGGTCTGTATTGCTATTGTTTACAGTGTGGGGGATGTAGGCGGCTGTACATAGCATATACGGTTTTGTGGGGCTTGCATTTCTACGTAGTCCATATATATATGTGTGTGGGCCCCTTCCCTAATTACAGTGCTATCACTTAATAGACTTCTATTACAGGAATTTACTGTGGGCTGCTGTTAATTGGTTTCAATATGGTATGCAGGTGCGGTTGATACTTCCATACCACCGGATGTATGGCGATATGTACAGGGATATTTGTAAATGAACGCTATCCCGTGTATGTCTGCCCCAGATATTTGCAGTCATTGCAGTGGTGTTGGTGTCAGACCCTCTGTCACATGGCTTGCCACCTTTTCATATGGCCATAGTTGGACACTTGTGGGTCACACAGGGGTGTTTACAGGCTGACATATGGCCACTGTCAGTATACAGGATAGCACATACTTTTATCCTCATTACATACCTATTGTTCTTGGTCCTTCACTACTTATCGGTTTGCATGTAACATTTCCGTTTCTTACATACAAGCATGAGTATTTCCTGCAACTATTGCATATTATGTGGGACATACTAATATCCCACATTCACGGACAGTTGCCCTTTCTAATGTTTCATGTCAGGACACACCTGCCCAGGGGGGGCTGCTGTCCCTCCCAATGTGGGACAGGTGTTTACCACATGCCTATGGATAGCTATACCCGCACCTACCGTAATCATCTACCTCTGAGTTGCCACCTACAGACACACTATGCGGACACACACGACACACTTTAGTCACACAGGAACACACATGGCACCCAAATCACACACATACACAGGCTACATCACACACAACCACAGTAGTACACGGTACCTACGTGGTCCGCACCACCGACAGCAGTGACTACATGTCCTTACTATCGTCCTATTGCTCTCGGTTCTACTTTTCCAGTACTGTGTTCTTTCTGTCTTTCATCCTCCTGGTTACGAGTGTCGGTGTGTGGCACGTTCCATTGTTGGCAGTATCCTGTTTATTTGTACCTCAAAGGTGTTTAGAATGCCGTCGACCTATCTATATATTTGCAGATGCCAGTGACCCCTTGTATATCGACATATATCACACTATCACCCTTTCTATCTGTATTATATATGTGTAGATATATATAGTATGTGTATATATATATATATATATATATATATATATATATATATATATATATATATATATATATATACACATATCTCGGACAGGGGTGGTAACAGGCACGCTACGCCTTTCATTGTGTGTTTGTCAGTGTATACTGTGTTTCCTAGACTCCGCATGTTTGTGTCTGTACCTGTCACATTACACACCTGCCATATGTTAAGATTACCTCCCATCCCACTTTGCGAGGGACAATCCCTCTTTGTGCAGTTGTGTCCTGCGAAATATTTGTGAACATAGCAAATGTCCTGCGACTTTGGGACAAACATATTCCCTATAGTTTATGTCATAGTTGCATGACACACTTATTCTGTATCTGACCCACCTACATGCTACAGGACACGGAACACGTACCTGCGACCATTACTAAACTATAAGCTATTTATCTATGCAAAACACTGTCATTCTGGTTTTTGTCCTGTCCGGGTGTGTGTCATCCTGCTGACATCTGACGTATGTCCCACATTGGTCATTTGAACTGTGGCAACCCTACCATACGTACATCTTGCCTAGCAATAGTGTGTGGTGATTGTGTACATGACTGCCTTTTCCACTCCTGGCAGTGGTCGTTTTACCCTTCATAGCAGGCGCTATTTGTTCAGGGGTGACTAATGCTGGTGTCACCTGTTCTGTACATCATTGACCGTGATCTGCGCAGTGGTCGGTGACACTTAGCCCTGTTTTGCGCATATCCATATAGTTGTATTTAAACATCGCTTACCAGCTGTGGGCAATGCTTATTCCCGCTAACGTGTGCTACACATATTCTGATGACCTGCATTTGGACTGCATTACCCGTGCCGTCGGGATTATGTTACATCCCTTGTGGGACGTGGGACCGGGAACATGCACAACAGTCACTGCATGTACCACTTGGACATCTGGGGGTTGTACACGAATTATGTCAATTTGTATGTGCAGTACACTACAGCAGTTACTCCACTCTACACTGACATGGATGACTCCATTAGTTTACAACTTGATGGGTCCAGTTAATGGTATGTCCATGTGATGTTTACTGGCTGTACTCCAGCACTGGGTATGTATATCACAATTAGGTACACCCGATAATTTGCTATACCTTCATATGACCGTGGATGCAGCATGCTGGGGTGACTACTGCCTGTCATGGGTACATCCCCTGCCTAGACACTACCTCCATGATTACATTTTGTGGAGCCCCTCAGTAATGCGGCGAGTAATCTGTGATGACTGTGTGTAGGACAGTGCTTACACACATGTGCTCCCGCGATTGCCTCTGCTCCAGTATGCGACAGATGCTTACTCGATGTTGTGGCGACGGGTGTCACTGTTTGCCCCGTTTGGTGTTTTGCCTCTGACAATCGGCCGTGTACCTACCAATGTACCTGGGAACCTATACACACAGCACCGACAGATGCTGATGGGCGCATCTACTGTTCAGGTGTTGACAGTTCTGTGTTCCCATGGCTGTTGCGTGTACAATGTTTGAGGGCTGCCTATGTAGGATTCCACAGTGGGCAACCTATACATCACAATTTACAGGTAGTTGTGTTTGTGTGCCATCCATGTTACTCTGTGCAGGTGGGGAGGGGTGTCAGTCCATGGGAGCCTACACTGTCAAGTTATGTGCTATATGTTCCCTCTTTGCCAAGACATAGGCATATTGGGCATGCCTCCGTCTGCCTACTGGGACTGGCACAGTGTGTCCATGGTCTGGATCCCTCTGTGCCTGTGTTGGCCTTGGCACTTGCGGTGGGCTGTTAGGCCCTCGTCCATTATGACCCTGCTGCAGCTGTTTCCGCAGGATCATATTATGTAGCATGGCACATACTATGAAGATGTGGGCACACATGCCTGGAGAGTACTGCAAGGCTCCACCAGATGTGTTCAAGCACCGGAACTGTGATTTCAGCATCCCGAACACACGCTCTATGATGATTCTGGTTTGTGTGTTTGCCTCATTATGGCGTTCTTGCATTGGTGTGTGTGCATTTCTGATGGGGGTCATCATCCATGGCTCCAGTGCATAGCCAGCATCACCCACAAGGTGACCTTGTGGGATGTCCCCCCTGACAAATACCTGATACAGCTGTGAGGCATGCCAGATATGGGAGTCGTGGTAGCTTCCAGGGCTGCCAGCACACACATCCATGATAATGCCCTGGGCATTGCACACGACCTGGCAGTTGATGGAGTGGAATCCCTTGCAGTTTATGTAGTGCCTACCATACTCACCGGGTGGTGACTTTATTTGTATGTGCGTGCAGTCTATCGCACCCAGTACCTCCGGGTAATTTGCCATACGGTGGAAGTGACGCATATTGCTGGCCAACTCCTCCTGAGTTTGGGGGAAGTGTATATGCTCATTGGCATGTGGTGACATGGCATCCAGGAACTGGTGTAGTACCCTGGATGCCAATACCTGTGAGATCCCCATTATATCTCCAGTTGGCCTTTGAAAGGTACCTGTGGCTAGTATTCGCAAGCTTACACATACCTTCGTGTCCACTGGGATGGGTTCCCCTCTGTTGTTTCTGGTTCTCAGGCGTGGCCGGCACAGCTCTACTATTTGCTGTAAGATGTCCCTGTCCACCCTGTGATGCTCTACTATCTTCAGATCACGTAGCCCCTGGTAGGTTACCCTTGGTCTGAACACTCTTCTCCTCCTCCGAGGCCTAAGGTGGTTGTCGGCATCATCCTCCACAACACCGTCGGTCTGTAACACATGCTGATGAATCACAGCTATGGCAGCTCCCAACATGTACATTTTAAAAGTTCCCTGTCTGTTTACACCTATGGTGTGGTGTTTGGGAATACACAGGTGTGTGTTGGGTGCTTTCACACTTTATACTGTTCTGCTGTGAACACTGATGATGTCATAGGGTGGTGTGTATGTACGACCGTGGCTACAGGGTATCTTCTGTGTTTTATTTATGAAACCGCTATTGTGCTGCCTTTGGTGTTACATTACATTTTGATGCCGTGAATTACCTCCTGCCCTTCCGTTTACATTTGTGCACGTTACACCTACCATTTGCTGGCATGCATCCAGCTGCCTGCTTTCATTTGTACTTTCCTACACCTGGCTTATCTTGTGTAATGTGTGCTATTGCCGATCTACTGTGGGTTTGCTTTGCTCTGCTATGACAGTTCTCCTATCTTTGCATTCCAGGTCCTCCACACCTTTCTTTGCAATCCTATGCCTCCTCTATCCTGTTTTGCAGGTTTCTGCATACAGGCTTGTCTACTGCCGTCGATTGGCCACCGTGTGTTGATTGGTGTTAATTGCTCATTACTATGCCAATTACCCTGCTTCGGCATTTCCTTCTTTTCTTCCCCTGACCTTCCTGTTTGTGCTATTGTTCGTGGTGCGTGCATCTGCCTACCAGGTTTCGGGCACGAGTTCATCCCCGTACACATGCGCTTTCGGGCACCATGTGTGCTCTCAGCTAAACGGTTCTACACCCTCCTCCCCACCCCTGTCCTTCAGCTTTGCTTAGCAATGGCCAGGCCAGATTTGCATTGCTCCAATGTGCTTACTGATACGGTGGCACACCCCTCTGTTGATGTCATGTATCACCTTTGATACACTCCTCGGTGTTATAGCGCTGCACCGTCAGGTACATCCTTAATCCGGCGGGGCATTTGCGATTCAGTATTACCTGCCTCATTTGCATGGCATTGACTACTAATTCATAGTTATAGCGCCGAACACTGTCGCGGGCCCCTGGCAACCCTTGCGCCTTGCATATTATGGTGAAATCCTAATTTGTCTTTCATTGTGATTTTCTGCGATTTTTTTTATATATTTCCTTTGTATTCCTGTTTGCACACACATGCCCTGTGGTTGTATTGTGCGTTACTGTGGACATGACATTAAATGTTGTTTTTTAGGTGTTGTGCATCTTTTCTTGTGCTATTGGCTGTGTATTTCTCCATTGGCATATGTTAACTTTGTAATGCATGTGTGTGGTCTGCTTCCATACCTCCGATGTTTTGTTTGGGAAAATGTAAACCGTGTTTTTTGGTTTACATTTCCATGGGCTTGCGCTACACCTGCACCACTTCGTGAATCGCTGTATGCCTTCATTAGCATGGTGCGACACTGCGCATGGGGTGATTTGCATACCTATGCCGAGGGCTGCATAGCTCTGGCGTACGCCGGTAGTGCACGTGGGATTGGTTCGTACCTGAATCACTCGGCGGACATATTTGGCATTATGCCGCCTACGCTACGCCTGCGCCTGGCACAAGCTTCATGAATCTGTGGGACTGTCTTGACATAGATCAGGAGAAACAGAATAGGTAGGCAGTTATTCTGAAGAGACTATAACCAAATCCGTGGTACCATGTTAAAAAAATAAGAGAAGTTACGTAACGATAAAAGGGTAAAACAGAACAGGTAATAATTGCACAAAAAGACCCCAAAATCCGCCGTTAACCGAAGACGCAAAATACATGTAGTCGCAGCGCACTGACAATATTAAATACTATTCAAAATGGGTTAATAAGTATGAATTTGACGATAAATTAGAAAAATCCTCGCTTATCAAACTTGTCAAATGGCTCAAAACCGATTCCAAAGGTCCGGTAAAAAAGCAACGCCAATTAGGGATTCCTCAGGCACACAGGGGGATTGAGGAAGTAAACTGTAGGGAACAAAAGAACAACAATTCAAAAGCAATGTTTTATATAAGGAGGACAATAACTTAGTAATAGTGTCGGCCCTTCCGCCTCCCTTACCAGAATATGAAGCAAGTGAACAGGTTAGTCCACCCCACGATATCCTATTGTCACTGAAAATAGGGACATTACAAGAGCAAAACCGTTTATTAGAGATCCCATTGAGACCAGGTCTCGAACACGGGCAGGTAACTCAAATGAAGGCATTGAGTTATATCAAATGGTTAAGAATTCACGATCTATGAGTGAAGAAGAAATATGCCCACTTATAGAAGTACCTAATCCTCAGGCAGGGCAAGACGGTCAGGACCCAACTATTTTAGTGTATAGACCCTGGATTCTGGAAGATATCCGGAAAGCCACTGAGGGAATTCCCCATTCAAAAATTAATTTTAGAAAGTTCTCAGAAGATTGACAAGGAATGAGGCTGAGTTATAATTTAAACGGAGAAGAGGTAGAAAAAGTAGTTAGACAAATTGTGGGGCCAGATTGGCACATGATTAGTGGCAACTGGAATCCCCCTGATGCTGCACACAGACCCCTCCCACATAGCAGCGCAGAACTAGACAACAAAGTAAAAGGTCTTACAGACCGCATCTCTGAGAAATTGAAGCCTAGGGCAGACTGGACTTGCATTAATCAATGCATCCAACAAGAAGGTGAAACTGTTGCCAGGTATTATGCCAGATTATTAGAATGTTTTAATAACCACTGTGGAATGCAGGTTCCTGAAGATCAGACACAAGATTCCCCATATGAACAGCAGTTAAAGAATGCATTTTTAAAAGGTAGTATTGCACCCATAAGCAGTTTTATTACAAAACACATGGTAGACCATCATACAAGCAGGTTACAGTCATTACTTGAATATGCTAGGCATGCTGAAAGGCATTTTAATAGCAAAAAGAAAAAGAAAGCTCAAGTATTTTCTGTAGAAGATGGAGCAGAAATTTATGTAGTACAGTCCGGGAAAAAGGGCAAGAAAAATGCAGAGGGAAACAAACAATCTGATCAGCGATCAGAGGACTTTGAAGGGGAAAAGAAAAGTGAATGTTTTAAATGCGGTAAAAAGGGACACTTGGCAAGGGATTGCAAGAAAAACAAGAAGGCAACCACGGAAGACAAAGAGGGTGAGGACTGACTATATGATAGTCAGGAATCCCTAGAAGGGGATAGCAGAGAAAGGACAAATGAGAATGTGATAGAGGGAGTAGAGGATGTGACAGAAGAAATAGAGGACGTGCAGGAAGTTACCGACAGTGAAGAAAATGAAATATTAGACTTAGCTTTATTGAGCTTGGAGCTCTATTTAGCAGACACAAAACCAGAAGTTACACTCTTGGTAGAAGGGAGGGAAGTCTAATTCCTGTGTGACTCAGGGGCATCACGAACCCTGATACATCCCTCCAGACTGCCAGAAAACTTAGAGTCATCTGATTACATACTAGTAAAAGCAGCTAATGGACAGCTGTATCGGGAGCCCCTCTCCCATAATATTGCAATAACTGATCCTGTTTCAGGATTGACTCAGAAAAGTAAAATTGTTGTTTCTGCAAAATGCCCAGTAAACCTCTTGGGCAGAGACCTTATGCAACTATTTGGTATAGCAGTAGTCCCAACCATGCAGGGTATGTAAGCACAGCCACAAATTGATACCTTTGCAGTGCAGTCGGAGGGTGAAATGTTTTATTGGTACAGCCAGGACTTGGTTATGACTGGTCCAGGGACTGTGACCAAAGAATTAATGAATATAGCCATCAGTAAGTTCCCCTCCCTTGACACTGATAAACAGCACCTGTTGCACTGTACTCTGTATTATTGTAACACGCTAGGACCTGATAAGGAATATGAGCAAGAATTGCTTAAAAATCGTGTAAACAGATTGATATTACGTAATCTGTACTGGGACACAGAAGGGAACAGTGTAGCCAGCTGTTCATTGCCCCAGGAATTCTTTGCAATTTATAAAGCTAATTGATTACCACATGTTAGCTTAACTAAGGACAAAAACATAGAATGGGCAGACTTAGGAGAAAAAGTCACGAGATGGGAAAAACAGACAGAATTAGAACTGCCAGAACAGGGAATACAAATACAGAAGCTAAATTGGATAACTCAGACCCACCCAGCCGTACACTTGCAGTCTAGCAAGGACAGCTGATTAGCACTCCTAATAAAGGAGGAAGAGAATGCCTTACAGAATATACCAGAAACTCTCTGGTCAACAGGAAAGTCAGATGTAGGACTTATTCCTACAGCGGGGCCAGTTACTATCACGCCGAAGTCAGCATTTAGATCACAGAAAAAACAGTATCCCTTAAGAAAAAATGCAGAGGCAGGAATTAAACCTATTATAGCAGCTTTACTTAAGGAAGGGGTGCTGGTAGAATCTGTCGATTCACCATGTAACACACCCTTATTTCCTGTTAAAAAAGCAAATGGAGAATGGCGTATGGTCCAAGATTTACAAGCTGTAAATGACGCAGTAATACCAAGGGCACCTACAGTGCCAGACCCATACACCCTGTTGAATGATTTAAAACCTCAACAGGAATATTTTTCTGTGGTAGATATCAGCAATGCATTCTTTTCGATACCGATACACCCTGACAGCCAGTATTGGTTTGCATTCACATTTCAGGGGAAAAGGTATACATATATGCGACTACCACAGGGATATTGTGAAAGTCCAACAATATTCTCACAAGAAATGGCAAGCAACTTGGTGGGATTTACCCCACCAAGAGGGAGTCAGATTATACTTTATGTTGATGACATCCTGCTGGCGGCCCCCACCCAGCAAGATTGCAAAGAAGATACCATAGCGCTATTACGATTTTTAGCCGCTGAAGGACATAAGGTAAACAAAAATAAACTGCAGCTTTGGAAAAAACAAGTCAAATACCTAGGATATGTAATATCCAAAGAGGGTAGAACATTAGATGAGGACAGAAAAGTAGCGATTTTGCAAGCACCAAAACCCACTACCAAGAAGGAAATGATGTCCTTCCTGGGCACAACTAATTTTTGCCGGAGCTGGATTCCAAACTATGCCTTGGAATCTGCACCTCTAACTGACCTGATATATAAAAAGCCTATGGCAGCCAGGATTTGTTACAATGGACACCAGAGGCAGAACCTGCTTTCTGCAAACTGAAACAGTTAATAGCGTCCTCATTAGTTCTGGGATTACCAAACTACCATAAACGTTTATTCCAAACTGTAGATTGTAAGCAAGGTTATATGACATCAGTGTTAACACAACAGTATGGGGACAAGCAACACCTCATTGCTTATTATTCATCACAACTAGACCCAGTGGCACGGTCTTTACTTCACTGTGTACAAGCAGTAGATGCAGCTGCAATGGCAGTACAGGCTTCAGCCTCAGTAGTTTTATTCCACCCTCTCACTTTGAGAGTGCCTAATGCAGTTGCGATTATTTTACTGCAAGAGAAGGTAGCATATCTTTCCCCTGCTAGGCATCTTTCCTTTATGACTATATTGTTGAGCCAGCCTCACATGACAATTGAACGAAGCACGACTTTGAACCCTTCTACCTTGCTCCCAACCCCTGCAGATGGCACACCACACCGCTGCCTGCAGGTGATTGAGCAAAAGACACTACCTAGAAAAGATCTCATGGATGTCCCCTTGGATGATGCCGAGGTGACATGCTATGTGGACAGTTCGTGCAAAAGGGGTCCTGCAGGACAGAACATAGTAGGATATGCAGTAGTTTCTGATACTGAGATTATAGAAGCAAAACCTTTACCACACAACTTATCTGCACAGGCAGCAGAATTGATTGCCTTGACACGGGCATGTACCTTAGCAAAGGGTAAATGTGTAAACATTTTTACTGACAGCCAGCATGCTTTTTCTACTGTACATGTTTTTGCGCAACAGTGGAAAAATCGAGGAATGATAACATCTACTGGCAAACCTATTAATCATGCACAGTTTATTTTAGATATTTTAGAATCTATTCAGTTACCTCAGAAAGTAGCTATTTGTAAATGCACAGCTCATACCAAGCAACAAGATAGGATTTCAAAGGGTAATGCGAGAGCTGATACAGCTGCAAAACAAGCAGCGTCAGAAGTATTTCTTTTAAATGAGGAACTACAACCCTCTGAGATTTTAGACTTAGAAATGTTAAAGATAATGCAGACACTCACTACGCAAGCTGAAAAACAAAAACGGGTAAAACGAGGAGCAATTCTCGAAAAGGGGCTGTACATCTCCAAAGAAGGGATACCAATACTACCATCAAATTTGTTTAGATATGCAGCTTTGTTGAGCCATGGGCAATGCCATCTCTCAACAGGGGGGATGGTACAGCTGGTGAACCGAGTGTTCACAACATACGGATTTACAAACTATTCTAAAAAGTTTTGTTTGATGTGCCAAATTTGTAACAAACATCATGCATAAGGGGCGTTAAAGCCCAAGCAAGGGAGTTTCCCTACACCACCATATCTGTTTCATACTATCTGTATGGATTTCATAGAATTGAACAAATGTGAAAATAAGAAGTATTGTCTTGTCATTGTAGATATGTTTTCCAGATGGGTGGAAGCTTTTCTAACAAAAAATCCAGATGCAGCCACAGTAGCGAAGGTCCTTGTTAAAGAAATCATCCCTAGATTCGGCATTCCGGAAAGGATCTACAGTGACAACGGTACACACTTTGTAAACCAAACCATACAACAGTTAAGTAAGCATTTTGGTATTTCTTTAAAAAATCATTGTGCATACCATCCGCAATCTGCAGGGCTAGTTGAAAGGCATAATGGGATTTTAAAGAATAAACTAAGGAAATTAATAGCAGAAAGAGAAAAGAATTGGGTGTACTGTCTGCCCCTGGCACTGTTGAGCATGAGAACTGTTCCGACTGCAAAAGGATTGACTCCTTTTGAAAAACTGTTTGGAAGGGCTTATTATATACCTCAGTGGAAACCTCTCATGCCTGCAGACCAGGAAGACGACTTTACACTAGCTGAATATATGAGAAATTCATTGAATTCTAAACATCTGTTGCAGTCAAATTCTGTTTCAGATAAAGAACAAACCGAGACATCGGAAGTGGCAGTGATCCCAGGGGATTGGATCTAGATGAAAACCATCAAAAAGAGAAATTGGACGACACCAAGGTGGGAAGGTCCATACCAGGTGCTTCTTTCGATACCCACTGCAGTCAAAATCGCAGAGTGAGCCTCGTGGATCCACCTGACGCACTGCAAACTAGTTAAGAACTTTGAATTGGACAAAAATCTTGTCACATGTCAAAAGCAAAAATGATAGAATCCAGAAAAATCCAAATAAAACTACTCAGAAGAGTTGGAGAAAACAGGAATGCCGAACAACCATTTCCTCAGAAGTATTGCATAATCATCCTGTTAACTGTACTAGTGGCAATAATCTTTTTGTTGTGGCCATTCCTTTTCCCAGCCACACAAACTGAACTGAATAAACATAAAGAGTTGCTCATAGACTGGCACCCAAACTTCAACACTTACCAGGCAATCAAATATGTGTATGCTGAGACTTTCAGTGTTTCGAATTGCTGGATTTGCACAGCTTTGCCAACAGCATACAGGGGGTTATTGTTAACTTCAGTCCCACTAGGAGTCAACGAGACCTGGAAAAACCTGATTCATGATACATCAACTATTACATCACAAGATAAAATAGCATTGCACTTGTCTGTTCCACAAAAGGGGACTGTGTGTTTTTATAAAAATGATACAGTTCAGGTGGGTTGGAGCAATTGCAATGTGACTGTTTCTTATAGATGCTACACTAAAACTGATAACACAGGTTCTTATTGTAATACAAACTATGATTCATTTTTTGAATTGATGCACAAAACAATTGAGGAAGTAAAACATGATTCTGTTCTTTATAAACAACTGTCTATAATTGATAGAAAATGTTTCATGCAGGACAAGTGTATATTCATAGTAAAGTTACTAGTAAAGTAGAGGACTGTTATTTTGTATTTGGTAAGAAAGCATACAAGTGGTTACCTGAGAATTGGTCCGGCAGTTGTTTTTTGGCCTACCTGGTTCCGGCCATACGACACACAGCAGTTTTACCTCGAGGAAAAATTCAGAATGTCTGAGAAGTCATTAAGAAACCTGTAAATCCAGTGGGGCAAATCAATGCACGCTGGAAAAACCATCATGCTGTGGGCGATGGACTGACACACATGGAGTTGAGTGACAATGTTATATCGTGGGCAGGCATATTACCAGCATATGGAGCAGTGAAATCGATCTGGGAGCTGAGAAAACTGTCTAAACTTCTCGAAGTAATGAGCAATGCAACCTTTTCCGCTCTAGAATTGGTGACTGATGAACTGAATGCCATGAGAACTGTGGTGCTTCAAAACTACATGGCTCTCGACTTCACCCTAGCGGTGAGAGGAGGTACTTGCGCTTTAATCCAGGAGGAGTGCTGTTCATATATTCCTGGCCATAAACACGAAATAGACAATCACCTTGAGGTAATTCAGCAAGTGTCGGCTATGACCAAACCAGGGCCAAATCCATTGACGGACTTTTTCCAGAGATTGTTTGGGGGGCGGGGCAGTATCCTAATGAACATCCTGATTGCCATCTGTGTAGGAATGATCCTACTGGGGGTATGTGTTTGCTGCGGCATCCCCTGCATGAAAAGACTGATTAAAGACTTTATAGACATGTCAGTTTCAGAAACCTTATATCAAGGTTCTGAACTTGAAGAACTGTTGAAAAATTGAAAATGCTTTCATAAGTTTAAACTGAATGACTCTCTTAACTGCAAATCCTGAGTAGGAAGAGGTTCGGGGAAGAAAACACTGTTTATGCTTATTTTGAAAGTAGAATAAAGTATTAAAAGGGGGGAAATGTTAGAAAGATATGTATTAGACAAGATTCACTCCGGAGCAGCTCTTTTGAGTGTGCACCTTTAACCCCTAGTGAGCGTGGCTTAAGCCTTTAAAAACTAAGTTATCACCTTAGAGTTCTAGAAAACTCTTATTGAAAGAGGTCAAATATCAATAGAGTTGTGTTTGCCATCACATATGGCACAAGACAAAATATCCTGGTACCTTGTAAGTAACATGGTTTTGGAATTATTAATGCAAATATGAACAATCCATATTTGACGCCTAGAGGAGCAGTAGGAGTTAACTGCAGAAGACACCTGGAGGAGCACTCGGCTGTAATGAGTTAACAAGCATGGATTTCTTGTGAGCTGTGCCAAATTTTAGCTTTAGCTGTGTCACAACATAATTCCATTAAACAGTGAATGTATGTTGTTTGTCTTTTGGCTTTTCCCCGGTTAGGGGTCGCCACAATGGAACTCCGGTCCACTAATGATTGGCAGTAGAATTTTATGGTGCCGAGTTGCCAGCTCGACGCCCAACCTTCAACGAAGGCACGCCCGTTCACGCATGTCTTTCGGAACGCCACTCGACCGCGGGGAGGACATGCAGACTCCACACAGAAGGCACTCCCTGCACTCCAGCCGGGAGAACCTCTTGCTGTGAGGCAACAACGCTACCGCTGCACCCACCGCGGATCTCTAAGGTAATAACATGGTCAAAATAGGTTTAGCAGGAGATGTAGTGTTATATTGAACCACAGTAATGCACTATATAGAGCAAATTATCAGAACACACAGCACTGCACTGCTAAAATTATAAAACATTGCTCAGTAAGTATCCATTGAATAAACAGTGTGGCAAAAGAAAGTTGTTATATACCAAAGCATCAGCAACTGAAACTACAGTCATAAATCAAATAATTATAAAAGGGCACAGGCTCAACATACATGAAGCTTATATAACTTGAATACAAATACACACTACCAAGGTGTTTTCATTGTTCTGCACACTCTTACAACAGAAGTGTAATAACACATGACAAATACCTGCTCTGTGTAGTAAGACTGTGACTGACTGGATGTGGAGACCTAATTGAGGAGGGATTTGGGAGTACATTCTACTACAGTGACTCACTCAAAGGAGGGATGGAGGTGTGAAACTGTCCACTATTCAGTTTGGTCATCAACCCTCAGTTACTTTGTAACCCACCCTCAGGCCATTTATTAAAGAAAACAATCTGTTTACAAGTAGTGAGTGATCAACTGAGTTGAAAGCTTTATTAAGACTGACCCAATTAGGTACGTACCCTGTATCATTTTTCCTGTCACTGCACTACATCCTGTCCAAAATGTACATTACCTGTAAGCTGTTATTCTGTATGTCTGCAAATGGAATATTAACCGGTTGTACATTATTTCCTCTAGTATTTTCCCTAAGGTGGTAAGAATGAAGATGAGTCTGTAGTAGCTAGCTGGACTTGAGTTACTGGTTTTGGGGACTGGCCTTAGTTTTCCTTTGTGCTGGCATGACATTTTGTTAGTGATGCATAAGCTGTAAAGATCTTTTAACAGAATGAGAATACATGCTTTACAGAGTAAGATAAACCAGGTGTAAAGCCCATCTGCACCTGGCGAGACATTCAAGTCATTTCCTCAGCTCTAGTCAGTAAGCAACAACTTGGAGGGGACAAAGGAAGTAAGTTACGTGCACTCTCACTGCTTATGTTCTACCACAAAGGCTTAAATAGTAGATCAAGGATTCAATCTGGATTAGATGGCCAGCTGTGATCAATCATTCTTTAGAACCTACAGCACGGGAAGGGTGGTACTAACAACGTGTATCCCCCAACCAAAGGTGATTGTTGGGGGTTAACCTCTATGCTCCCTCATCACCTCATAACTCCTGTTTTGTCACTTCAAAATAATTTGCTCATTTACACTTGCAAAAACAACCAAATGAAGTATAAAAGTGACTAAGATGCTTGATTGCAAAATACCACAGCCTTATTTGAATTCAATAAGTTCTCACTTACATATGGTGTGATAACAAACAAGTCAATTAACTGGTCAACTTGTAGTTGTATGCATCAGTTCAGTACTCCAAGTTATTGTCTAGAAAGTGACTGTAGATAAACATATGATATCAATGCCAGACAATCTTTATTTCTGGTAAACTGAATTGCTGAAACCCCGGGCCCTAATACTATACTATGGAGTTTTAAATCCCTCACAAGATTCACCTTCTTGTTTTCCTCATTGTGTAAGTTCTGTACCTAACTTTCCACTTGACTGTACCGCTTCCATCATCCATTAAAAAAAAAATGCATCCGCACCTTTACATTCCTCTTCTACCTGAATGCAACCAAATTGCCTTTTCTGAAGCAGCCAGCAAAAACATAAATAAATAAATTACAATATAAACACCTACCTCAGTTTATATTACTAGTCTGTCCTCTCTCTCTGACTGCAGTTAAGGGGGTTAAGCAATAAGCATAGCGGCAGCCGTCAAGCCAAAAACGCCGATAGCATAGATTAAAAAAAATATATATATCCACCAACGAACGGTCCTAAACAAACTCACGAGTCCAAGTCACAACCTAAATAAACTATTGCTACTGATTGTTTCTCGCTGTCTTTTCTGAGAAGAGAGCAAGAACCAATCAGTAGCAATCCAGCCATCCACGTCACGTACGTGCCTGCCGACGTGACAGTCCGACCCCCCTTCTAATTTGTGTTGCGGATTATGCGGTTAAACCGCATAGACTTCCGGGCATCACACTGATGCTTTTATGAAAATCTGAACTGCCTTTTACAGCAGTCAGATAAGAGAATGTGCGTTCCTTCCTTGTAAAAAAAAAAAAAAAAAACAGAAATCAACGAGCATGCGCACTTCGAGTTCTGGCCAGGAGTTTGCAGATATACACAGCGCAACTGTTTGCACAGTCTGTCTGTCTAGGAAAATAAATTTTTTTAAATGTTATGGAAATATCCTGGGAGGGCTGCAGTCCTGCAGTCTGATAGCATGACCCGCCCCTGCTCTTACCACACTTTTCGGCCACCAAACCAAGTCCGAAACACTAAAGGTGGAAGAGTGTCCATATTCACCAAGGATATTCACACCTCCAGGCTAGTTGCCCAACACAATGCATCTGAAATTCTCCAGGTGCAACTAAAACTAGGTAAGACTGCAATCCAAATTGTAGCTTGCTACAGATCCTCCACCATGCCCCAAGATTCTCACTACACCTTTCTAAACATACTGGAAAATATTAAGATACAACCAAACACCCTAATACTGGGTGATTTCAACTACCCTGCCATTAACTGGGAAAACTACTCGGGTATCAACACCTTTTACCAACGGTTCTTGGAATTCATAAATTCCAATGCTCTGGATCAACTTATCCATTCTCCCACCAGGGGCTCCAATATCCTTGACCTGGTCATTACCAACATGAGAGATAGATGCTCCACACCAGTGGTCAACCCCTCATTGGTCAGGTCTGACCATAAGCAAATCACCCTTGACATCCACATCCCACCCCCACCCCCTAGTAAGGAAACCTCTGTAAAAAACATCTCCAAAG
Organism: Protopterus annectens; assembly: GCF_019279795.1. Lineage (NCBI taxonomy): Eukaryota > Metazoa > Chordata > Ceratodontiformes > Protopteridae > Protopterus > Protopterus annectens. Next base: position 1,707,263,836 of record NC_056726.1, on the reverse strand, counting down.
ACAGCTTCATGCTACTCAAGTCAGAAGTGAAAAATTTCATGACACCTATGCAGACAGGAGCTGAAAGTTCGACTGCTGAATCCTACACTACGGAACTTTATGAGCACATCCAATTGTGCATGAATCGGGCCATCCCAAATAGAACCAAGATGCTCTCCTCCAAAAAAAGGAAGCCAATCTGGTGGTCCCCTGCCATAAACAAACTTTACAACAGAAGGAAGAAACTGTTGCAGAAAAGAGGAAAATCAACGGATGCAAAAAACTCCCTTACTAGCCAGAGTAAGAAGCTGAGATCTCTCATAAAATATTCAAAAGCTAGTTACGAAAATAAAATTGCCAAAGATTCCAAAGACAACCACAAGGCATTCTATAGTTGTGTCAAGAATCTAAATGGCAATGCTCAGATCTGCTCTGAGCTGCAACAGAATGGCATTAAATATACTGATCCCAAGGATATTGCCAATATTCTGGCAGATCAATTTAGTGCCAACTTCACCCCCCTCTCACCCCCTAAAAAGCCCATCTCAATACCAAAAGATTGCCAAATTATGGTAATCATAACCACACAGGTAGAAACCGCACTCTCCAAAGCTAAGAATACAGCATCCATGGGACCAAATGACATCCCGGGCTGTGTACTACATGAACTACAAAATGAGCTGGCACCTCACCTAAGTGTCATGTTTAATCATAGCCTCACCTCAGCCTTCATGCCCACTGAGTGGCACACAGCTCCAGTTATCCCACTACACAAGGGGAGATCTACCTTGGATCCTGGGAACTACCGTTCCATCAGTCTGACGAGCCTGATCTGCAAGGGACTCTGGCTAACAAAGTTCACAGATGACTGCAAACTGGGAGCCATTATCGAATCCCCAAATTATGTGGATATTCTACAAAAGGGCCTTACAGAAACAATCCCTCAGAGCCACACGCTCCAGGGATCTAAGCCTTGTCATCACAATGAACAAAACATGCTGGAGATATAGGTTCCTGACCCAGAGACTCCCCATACTCTGGAATAGACTGCCCATACATATCAAGCAGAGCGCCTCCTTGGCCCTCTTCAAAAGGAACCTTGACGATTGGATGGGAGATAGGAAATTCACCCTGGGGATCATGTCAGTCATCCTGCTAGACAAGGGTCCAGGGAAGTAAATATTGTGGGAAGAAATATCCAGGGAATTGTTATGGCTAGGCTTGTATAGGCACTAGGGCCGATAGCCTAGTACCAACCTATGAACCTATGAAGATGCTTGGTGCCAGAGCGATGGGTACAGCTTAATGCCAAGAAATGTATAGTTATCCCCTTTGGGAAAAAACATGTACCCATGAATTACCACATAGGTGGCAGTACACTGAACACAAAGTGTGATGAGAGACGTAGGGAAACAGGTGGACATTGGTCTCACCTTCGGTAACCACATTGCCACAACAGTCAGGAAATCCTTCTATGTGGCACACCTCATCACTAAGGGCTTTTCATCCAGAAAAAAGGAGGTCATTGTCCCACTGTACTCATCCCTCATTAGACCTGTTATAGAGTACAACGCCCCATTTGATATGTACCTCACAAGACATTTGCAACAGCTGGGAAGGCCACAGAAATACCTCGCTAAAAGAATCACAGGCCTAAAGCAGATGCCCTATGCTGATCATCTAAAAAAACTCCAGCTATACTCTGTGGCATATCGTCTAGGGCCGATAGCCTAGTACCAACCTATGAACAAACATGGAAACAAGAATTATCTGAACTAAAATTCTGCATTCCTTTAACTGTGGAACGAATAGGGAATAGAAAAGGGGAAATAGTTTTTTTGGGGGTGTAATGTATCACTGTACCTGGAGCTCATTTGTAGGTAGGGCAGAATTTTCTCTGACACATGTGCATACACACATAGATGCACATGTATATACACACACACACACACACACACACACACACACACACACACACACACACACAAACACACACAAAAAAAAACAAAAAAAGACAAAACATGTAAAGATACATGTCTAGTAGGAATTTTTGATCTGATTTTAACAATCTGTATGTGCTTTAGCAAAGGTTTTTAAGCCTATATTATTGATTCTGGTACATAGTTGTACTGCATTTTTTCTGTTTAAGTAGTCTAACTGTTGTACTTAAGCACTGTTTTCATTCGAGTGTATGTCAGGCTAGTTCAGGGCCTGACTTTTTATTGGGGCAGTTCCAGGCCAGACACTTCACAGCTAAGCGTCTGAGTATTCCAAAGTTGCTGCTTGCTGTGACTTTTTTTTAATTATTGCTGTATTGTAATAGTTGTAATACACTGAGAAAGACAGATAAGTATTTTCATTTCTAGATCTGATTATAAATTCATTTTAACAGTCTGTATCTGCTTTATCTAAGGCTTGTAAGCCTATATTAGTGATTCAGGTATATAGCTGTGCTGCATTTTTGGTGTTTAAGTGGTCTAATGGTTGTTATTAAACTCTGGTTTCATTATTGCATACTGAATGTATGTCAGGCTAGTTCAGGAATTGCCTTTGCATTGGGCAATTCCAGGCCCGTCAGCTCAGGGCTAAAGGTCTAATTGTTATTCCATCCCACCCTGTTGTAGCTGTGTTCTTAAACCCCGTGTATCTGCCTACCTCTTATGATAATTTAACAACATAATTGTCTCTATCTGTCTGTTTATTGGCTGGTGACAATAAGTACATGAGTGTCATTTTGCAAAGTCTCTCCCCGTAAATTACTCACCAGGCTAAATGACCTTGGATAAATTGCTTTATATTGAGTGTACCGATACGGCTTGCACTGATTTTAGTATCACATCAGTGATTTTTTTGTACTATAATTAATTTATTGGTTCTTGCTTGTGGCATAAGAAAGTTTCCAGGCTATCTCTTTTGTACTGACACTTAAATACTCAGTAGTAAGTCCACCTACACATTATTCTAAACACTAATTCCAAGCAATTATAGTTATAGTTAAGTCTTCCCACCAGAGTCATGCCTGTCAGTATCACAGACCATTTCCCCACAACTTCTCTACCCAACATGATTAAGATGGGTATCTTCTGACAGTGTAAGAATTGTCTTATGCTGTCTGATGATCATCTGTTACTCATAGATGATCATCTATTACTCAAACAGCATAACACAGTGTTTGAGAGCTGTACATATGTAATATCCTTTGAGGCAAAAATCTTATGCACAGTAACCTCGGACCCCAAAATCTTTAGCAGCACACCACACATCATGCCTCTACAAGGTCATCATAATGCACATAATTCATCATATGCTGAGGTTCTAAAGATTAACATGCTTAAACCTCAAAGATGTCCAAAACACAACACTGGCACAAAGCACACTCAGCATATTAAGTGTACTTCCTCACATAGCACAAGGAGTTACAAACTCACAGATGTTGAGCCTATAAGGCAGGGATTGACCCAACCAAACATTCTTGCTATAGGTGACTCCAGTGTAAGACATACAGATGTGCCTCTTACCAAGTTGAGCAAGGAAATTGATGGTTAGATGCTTGTCTGGTGCCAGGATTTGTCAGATCATGCATGCACTCAGGTCTGTGAGCAACAAGTACCAGTATGACTCTGTCATAGATCATGCCAGTGTCAATGACATGAGGTGTACCTCTCTGGGTTATATGAACACCGACATGATGGAGCTATCAGACTATGTGTCCAAGGCAAATATGAGCCTAACATTGAGCAGTATTCTACCTTCTCCAGTGATGATGCCCTAATATGAGCGAAAAATAATCAACTTCACTAACTGGCTTGGCTTTTGGTGTAATTCAAAGTAGGTCCAATATTTGTCACCCTGGGAAGATATGACTAACAGACCATACTTTTTCACCAATGATGGCCCTAGAGATGTGTACTCTAGAGTTTAATTTATTGGGAAACACACTGTCCACTCTCATAATGCCTTTTTAGGGATTGCCAGCCTTATAAACTTGCAGACATAATGAAGCAAGCAAAGTAAACTATTACTATATTACAGATCACTGTTAGGAGTCTGAACACAAACCTCCACTCCCTAGAAGCCCTTCTCAGCCTGGAAGATAGTGACATCTGTGCAGTGATCATAGCAGAGGGCACTCCAGCTATGCAGAGCTATAATGCCTTCTACACATTTTATCCAGCTAGTGAGCAGGAGGAGAAAAAAGACGGTTCATCAGTCTACATCCAGAAGGGACTCACATAAAGTTTGGTAAAGCATTATGACGCACTAGAGCTTCTTCATATCCAAATAACCATCAGAAACATCCTTTAACAATTATCAGCTATCTATAGAACCCCACTATGACACAAGACAGCCACAATGACTATCTATAGGAACTAGAATCACTCAATATCAAACCCAATACTATTTTTCTAGGTGAGCTAAACTATCCACTCATAGACTGGGAAATCTACACCATCACTAGTGCACAGGTACATAAATTCCTGGACTTTGTCCATAGAAATGCCCTGGAACAATTAGTCAGATTACCACTAGAGGGAATAGCATCTTGGATATTGTCCTTACTAATATTGGAGTATGTTGACCCATCCCTTGCATATCTTTATGACTTGCTAGGTCTGACTATAAAGCAGTCTACTTCAAAACGAAACTGAAACCAAAGATCTCTTCCACCCAAGGCACCTCTGGAAAATTCTTTAAGACAAACTACCTACTTCTAAGTGATACATTGGCAAGATTTAAATCCCCATCAATCCCAGCAAACTCCAGTGAATACACAGTAATGTACACCACCACACTATACCAGCATGTAAACAGTGGCATGGACGCAGCTATACTCCTTAGGAATAAGTGCAGAACATACCCCAGAAAGAAACCCACATGGTGGAACCATAATATTAAACAAGATTTACGATGAAAGGAACATCATTTTGACAAAGTACATCCCTGAATGTTAGAGCCTGTGAGTAAATCCCTGAATGTTAGAGCCTGTGACCTTATAATTTTCTCAGTTGCTGAGATAGTAGCAAGACATTGACAATGGGGAAAGGACTGCTTCATCATTACTGTGGAAGAAGAACATATAAAACCGTGGCAGCAGTTGCTGGACTTACCCTGTATTGGTAGAGTTGTGGTCTATTGTAGAAGTGTTATTTTTTTGTTTTGTTTTGTGGCAGACAATTTATTACTACAACATTTCATGGTTGTCTGCTTAGAGATTTGTGATTATTTAGTTGGATGAAGTTACAATGCACACTTCCACATCACCATTCCATCTTTCTTTTTTTTTTTTTTAGGCCAATCATAGGAAAGCTGTACAAGCATTTAACATTTACTACAGTAACCATTATTTCTTGTACTTTCTGTTGACCATACATTGGAGGCGATCATCAATACTGGAGATCTGTTTGGGATGGTCTGTAAGTGAAAGCGAAGGTTTATTAACCATTAACATGGTGGGTATTACCATTCTATATACACGAGAATAGTAAATTGATTTACAGTACCATAGTCATTATTTTCTTTCACTTTCTTCACAATCTTCCATCAGAGGGAGACAAAAAAGCCCTGACCGTGGAATGGGGGTGGGGAGAGGTTAAGCAGACAGAAGTTTGAAATCGTAGCTGTAGCCATTATTTCTTTCAGTTGTTTCATACTCCAGTGTCAGATAAGCAAACATGAAGTGGCTAACCATTGGGAATAAGGCACTGGTGATGCTTTCACTAACAGCAAAGAGCAGTTAACATTATTCTGTGATTGTCTGACACTGGGATATATATGCGAGAGTAGCAAGATGAAATGTAGTTCTGTGGGGATTTTTTCTTTCACTGTTCTTTGATGATGTCTACATACTCACTGTTTTAATATTATAATGGGCCGGATTCATGAATGACTTATTCCTTGCTGCTATCATGTGCACATTGCACCATTTGTATTCATTAAATATCTCTACACATTGTAGAGCCACCAAACAAAGGTAAACAACATAGTATGCTAATTAAAGCGTAAAGAACTGGACTGCATGCAAATGAACCAATCCAATATGGTGGAGCCATTGTGGAAGCTATAAAGTAACCATGTAGAGGTGGTGTAACCCATTGGTCTGAACACCAAAACCTATTTGGAATATAGTCACCATCACACTTAAGTGTATGTGCAACAGGGTCAGATTTATGCTACTGATAGACCTTGTTCAAGGAGAATAAGGGTGTTCAGACCCTGTTTAACATATCATGGACTGCATGATATTGAAACAGTACAGTAATACAGGGTTGATAGGGGAAACAGTACAGAAAATCTGTAACCTCTGCTGCCCCACCTCAGACTCAGGAGAAATTGAGGAGAAGCTATACCAGTGGAAACTAAGTATGTGTAGCATTAAAAGATTAGCAACTGGTACTTTCCAGACACCCACAGGATATATACTAGGGATGTCCCAGGCAGCAGCTTCCAGAATATTTCACCAGTATCTAAATGCGATGCTACAACTTACAAGAGAAGACATCTATTTTCTACATACAGCAGAGGAGAGAGCAATAACAATGTAGGAATTCTATGCTGTAGCACACTTTTCTGAAGTCACAGGGGTCATAGACTGCACTCACATTGAAGTTAAAGCCCTACCTGCTGAACAGAGAAGGACATACAACAACAGGAAGGGGTTCCACTCAATCAACTGCTAGGTTGTCTGTAACTCCTGAAGGATCATCCTCAGTGTCTGTGCAGGTAACCGAGGCAGTAATCACTACTGACACATATGGCACTCCTTAGGATTTTATACAAGGTTTGCTAAGAGTTATATTCTGAAAGGCCATCTACTGGGTGATGCAGGTTATGCACTGGAACCATGTCTTATGACAGCCATACGAAATGCACACATATCCACAGAAGAAGGACACAATGATGCCCACAGTCAAACTAGAAACATCATAGTGCATGTGTTTATCATGCTGAAGTCATTTTCCGCTGTCTAGACACATGAGGGTTGCCCAGCAGTATAACCCAGGTACCTGGGCAGATGTTCTCACAGATTGTGCCATGTTGCACAATATTATCTTGAGGAAACAGCTACAACAGGAACAGCAAGAGCAAGGAACACACATTCCTGGACTACAGGCAGGGCCAGCACCTCCTGCAAATATAGACAAGGAATCTGAGGGGAAACCTCCAGCTGCAGAAGTAGCTGGGAGAAGTAGGTATGCAAAAAATGCCTTTGCCCTGGATAAGAGGCAAAGGATATCACACACACACACACACACACACACACACACACACACACACACACACACACACACACACACACACACACACACACACACACACACACACACACCCTAAGACTGAAAGGTCAGTGCACATACCCAGCAACTAAGAGGCAAATGACAGCATAGATACTTACCAACAAAGGAATACACATAACAACCTATGCACATACAAATATTAAAAGTAATGCCATCCAATGTCCCCAAAAGTTATTTTCCCACAATGTCTGTGTATGTCTATCATCAGACAGAGACAGCCCCAAAGCACACGACTCCTAACTGCAGTAATGCCAAGGTAAATGTGGAACCTGTAGTAGGCGAACAAATGTGTAGAAGTATAAACTACCTGCATACTGTAGGTCTCATACCTATGCAGTCTGTGCATCACACATATATGACTACCCTAGTCAAACAGAAATGAACATAGCCAATGGCACAGTCTTCATCATTCTCACAGGGTGGGTGGGGGTGCACTAAGGACTGCCATATGTGCAGTATAACAACAGTGAAATTTCAAAATAACATACATCACATTTTTTTTTCTGTTGCGTATTGAACTATACCAAATATGAAGATGTAAACAGTGTGTGCAGATGACAAACACAACTTATGAAATAGTGCAGTGACTTGTAGAAGAATCTCTTGCAAGTAGCTACTAACAGTTCTCTGTATCCAATCAGACTCCCCTCCTTCCACTTACATAGCTACACCATTACCTTCCTATTGTGTAGATTTAACCAAAATCATTAGCATTCCTGAATACAAAGAGTAAAAACAAAATGAAAATCCAGCAAAGTTAGAACTTTCACAAAGTGACCTCCCAAACCTTTTGTATCAGAGGCACATGGGATATATGTAAATGATCCTTATGAACATCAGGTGTTTCAGCTAATTGGCGATTCTGAATAGCCATGACTTGTTTTGTCATTTTAATGGACAATTTCGGGCCAATAAAGCCAAACCCCATTAGCTGTGGATATGCATATTTCGGCCTTGTTATGACCTCATCAGCACACCACAAGCAGAGTGTTTGACTATGTGTGAAAATGAAGAAATCAAAACTAAATGTGGAAGATTGAAGAACATTACTGTAAGAAAAAGAAGAGAGACAGATATTGACTACATGGCTCAAGCTGTGGATGTACTAAGTCAGCTGGATGAGAATTGTATGTCTGCAAATTATATGCAATAAAAACAGTGGGATTAATAAGACTAATGGTGATGAAGATCATTCCTTTGTAACAACTGATAGAGCAGATATTGCTGTATTAGAAGTTAAAGATTCTTTAGATGTGAAACTGGAAACACTCCCTCCTCAGCTTAAACAAGCTTAATAAGCAAAGAAGACATCTTGTGAAGTTCTGCATAGCAAACTAAGAATCCAAATTTGCTTCCTCAGCTAAAGACAACCATAAGGCATTATTTACTAACATCTGTAGCCTAAAATGTAAGACCCAGATTTAAGCCCAGATGGTAGTTAATGATACCACATACATTGAGCCTGTGGACATAGCAAACCTGTTAGCTGACAGGTTCTGTGAAAATCTCACTCCCCTGTCCCCGGCACATATACCCCATGACATTCCTTCCACCTGTCCCCCACCTTATATGTCTAGAGAACAGGTCATAAATGCCCTGTCAAAGGCCAAAAACATAGCATCTATAGAATTTGATAACATCCCAGGCTGCATCCTAAATGGGCTCCAACAAGAATTAGCAACTCCGCTGGGTACACTTTTCAATCATAGTCTAAGCACCAGCTTTGTCCCAGCTGAATGGAAAACAGCCACTGTTATCCCCTTGCACAAAGCTGCTGCTTCCAGTGACCCTGTGAACTATAAACCTATTAGCCTGACTAGCCTTATTTGCAAGACCATGGAGCTAAACATCACAGACCTTATCAACAAAGATATAGGTAATCTCTAAACACTTGACCCTACTCAGTTTGGATTTGTCAAAGGGAGATCATGCCTGTTAAACCCTGGTGGGGATTCTTTGAGACAGTCGCTAGAGACCTGGATGAGGGGAAAACTGTGCATACAGGCTATATATTCTCCACTCAGGCATTATTGACAAACTCACCCAGCTAGGTTTCAACCCTTATATCATTAAGTGGGTTGCTAACTGGCAGCCTTAAGTTTGATCACCATATCTCCACAGTGGTAAAAAGGTCATTCTATATTGCTTATCTCATAAGTAAGGATATTGCCTCCAGAGAAAAGTAAGTTATAACCTCCCTGTACTCTTCCTTCACCAGGCTAATAACTGAGTACAATGCCCCTTTTGGTATGTACCTTTCCAGGCACCTGCAGCAACTGGAAAGACCACAAAAGTTCCTCACAAGTAGAATTCAAGGTCTTCAGCATCTTTCCTACGTGGATCAGCTGAAATTACTGCCACTTTGCTCCCTTTCATACAGAATACTCAGAGGTGATCTCTGCCTTTGAGTATAAGGCAATCTCTGACTCTGCCGTATTGGTAATGCTGCATATCAGTAAGTCCAGTGGCTTACAGATTACTCACTCTAAAAACCTTAACTAGTATTTGACATTAATAGAACATGCTGGAGGGACAGATTTTTCTCCCAGAGGGTACTGCACCTGTGGAACAGACTAATAATTCTTGTCAAGCAGAGCACCTCTTTGCCCCTCTTCAAGCTCAGTCTGGACGATTGGATTGGCAACAATAAATTCACCACAGGGGTTACACATGTGTCTCTCTTGGACAAGGCCAATAGGTTCTGATCATGGAAACAAGGGCAGAACTTGCTAGGCTTGTAAGGGCCCTAGGGCCATTAGCCTGGTAACTTCCTATGATCTCATGTTCAGAAAAGATATTCCTGTTATGGGCAATTCAATTATTAGAGGAACTGATACTTATATTTACAGAGAAGATAATAAACATTGAATAGTGCTATGCTTGCCAGGAGCAAAAACAGAAAATGTGAGACAAGCCTTGGAATGCCGTAATGTAAGGAAGTACAGATCTGTTTTTATTCTTGTCTTTTCTCCTCGGGCCTCCGCTGAAAATGGACCTACATCCAGTCGGACACTCCCGGTCAACAAATATAAATAAACAAATAAATGTTGGTACAAATGATTTTATCCATAATGAAGTCTCTCTGGCTCTTAGTAGGGAACTTACAGTCCTCCTAGATAGTATAGCTTGTACTGGTGTTAGGACATACTTTTCACAAATCACATATAGAAAGGATAGAGGCCATGGTGTTGCAGTGGTTAGCATTGTCGCCTCACAGCAAGACGTTCTCCTGTTCGATTCTCAGCTGGAGCGCCTTCTGTGTGGAGTCTGCATGTCCTCCCTGTGGTCGAGTGACGCATAAAGACATGCAGGTAGGTGCGTGTGTGAATGGGTGTGCCTTTTCTGAAGGTTGGGCATTGGGCTGGCACCACGGCACTGTAAAAATCCACTGCCAATCATTAGCGGACCGGAGTTCCGCTGTGGCAACCCCTAACTGGGAAAAGCAGAAAGACATCACTAGTCAGGTCACTGTGGATGAACAGATTTTTTCGGTAAATACCTACATGGAAAAATTGTCCTATTTTAAAAAATGGAAATGTGTAGAGCATCCAAGCCTATTTTTGGGCACACATATTCAGACAAAATTGCATGCATTTGTCAAGATCAGGGAAAAGAATCTTTACAGAAGGTATTTTGCAATATTTGACCAACACCAATCAGGATTTTTGCCAAGTCGAAAATTTAACAATTCACAGATAGGAACATTTGTTGTAACTCTGATGGTTGTTAATGCTAGGAACATTAATAATAAAGTTTTTTATTGGAAAATTTGCGAGTTCCCACAAGATTGTTGTTGTTATTGTTTGTGAAACATGATTAAAGAACAATGACTCGAAACCAGCCATGACCCTGGACTCCATGCCCCAGCGCTGCGCCTGAAAGCCCACTCACTCTCCAGCACCTGCCATAGTTCCTGCATGGATCAGACTCTAACAGGTTCTGCCTGTACTCCCACCTGGATGGTTTAATTAAGGCCATTTTACCACCCTTTGCCACCATTGGAACATTTTTAAACACAAACCCGCTAAGCTGAGTTGAGGAGTGCTTAAAGTGGCAAAAGCTTAGCAGTGCTTCGCAGTGTGCAAATCTGCTTAGCTTCGCTGAGGACTGCTTAGAATGGGACTGGTTAGCAATGCTCACACCAGCTAAGCGGAGCTAAGCATTGCTAAGTATTGCTCAGACAGGTGCTGTTTAAACATTGCTTGGTTTGGTTTAGCTGCGCTTAGCAAAACTTAGCTAAGGGCAAACAAGATTTTTCATTTAAAAAATGGATATTAATTACTCATTACTGATACACTATTATTAATTGTATGTGTCTTAATTTACATGACCCCCCCCATGTGCTTTCATTATGTTACCTTTGGGTGTGACTGTACTGTATCAGACACTTGTGTTTAAATGGCATTTTTCACCTCATATCTCCAGTGGCACTGGGATTCTGGACCAGCTACAGTACCCTGGTTAACAAATATTAATAACTACATAAATAACTAAAATAAAAATTAATATAAATATGCTTTCCCATGAAAATGCTGAATGTTATGTTGGGGTATTTGAACCATGCACCTACTGTACACAAAGCCATGACTAATCACTCATCTAACTTGGGTGTGAAGATTTTAGCTATACATTTCTATATAGTTTCTCGATACTTTTAAGCATTGCTGAGCAAAGTGCCAAGTCACACAAGCCCTCTCAGGTATGCTTAAACTTTAAAAAAAAAAGAAATGAAAAAAAATTAACAAATACATATAATAGGAAAATAACATTTAATTACCATGCCATACAGCACTCTGGCAGCACAGGGGATGTGTTATAGTCACTGTAGCACACCCACTATAGCTACATTTTCAGAATGGCCAGGAAAACACAGATAGTATGCATTTTAGTGCCATACGGCACTTTGAAAGTGAAGGGGGTGTGTTATGGATACTGTAACACACCCCTTATATGACATTATACTTAACATTATTCCATAAGTATCCAAGGACACTTTCTTTATTGTTTTAGTGCCATACAGCAGTTTGAGAGTGCAGAGAGTGTGTTACAGATACTGTAACACACCCCCTATGTGACATTACAGTTAAAATCATTAAATAAGTGCCCAAGGACACTTTCTTTATTGTTTTAGTGCCATACGGGACTTTAACATTGCGGGGGGGTATGTTACGGATACTGTAACACATCCGCTATGTGATATAACACTTAACATTATTAAATGTGTCCAAGGCCACTTTCTTTATTGTTTTAGTGCTGTATGGCACTTTGACAGTGCAGGGGGCATGTTAGAGATCTGCAGGCACTGTAACACAGCCCCTATCATTCATTCAGTATCTGTGTACACAGCTCCTCCTCAGTAGCGCACCTTCACAAATATGCTTGGCACACTGCCGAGAGGGAGATACAGACATGGACACCAGTCACTCCATGTAGGAATAACGCTATTCTACACTGAGTCTATTAAATCTGGGGGATTGTCTCATTAAGTCATGATGGTTCATTGGCATTCAGTCTTAACTGCCAAAGCAGTTCCCTGTATACCAATGCATTCTTCCAGCAACTACCTTTAACATCTTTGTGAACTACCTCTCAACTACCAAATATACATTTATTAAAACCTTCACAAGAGATAGTATGCTTAAAGACAACATTATTTTTATTCTTATTTTATATCCTGACAATGTTCATATACTCTAATGCACAACGACCTCTCAGATTTCCCAGTATCAAAACTTTTACATTTCGAACAAAGTGTCACATAAATGTTTCCTTTAGAATGACAATTGCCATTAAAAAAAAAAAAAAAAAAAGTACATTTACCATGTGAATATGGTATAATCATGTATTAAGTACATTTTTGACAATAACCACACCTACACGTGTTCATTTCCAATATTTTGAATAACATTTCTCTATAATAACTTCTTAATATTACTGGCCGTTTTGTAAAGAACACATTGAGGAACTGCAAACTTGCTGGAGTCAAAAGTCGTCAATATATTCCAGTTGTTCTAATGATTTTAATAACAGCATTATTCAAAGGACCATATTGTAAAATAAAAGCTTGAGAAAAACTGTCATTCTGCTCCTTAGGGATTTTGATAAAATTTTGCTCCTGTTGTTCAAGGGATCTTTGCCTAAAATAGGAAAAAAATAATTAATTCTCCTACTTTTAACTTGATCAGAAATATCTAAAACAAGATCTATAGGGTATTCTCTCAACAAACATGTCTACTAGCTTATTACATTTATTTAAAAAATCAGATTCTTCAGAAATCATCCTCGAGTGCCTGATAAATTGCGCCTTCACAATACCAGTCTTGGTTTTTAAAGGATGAAAACTCGTAAAAAACTGTTATTGCATGTTTTTCCTGTATATAGTGGATGAAAATTTACCAAGTTTTTTAAGAAAAAGAAAGTCCAAATAATTCATTTTATCAAGGGAAAAGAATAAGTACACTTAAGAAATGAAGTTGCACTGTTAATAAAATGTGAAAATCTCATGCATCATATCAATTCTTCATGACCTCAATATAAAAATATCATCCTGTCCTATCTTCACATGAAACCTTCCATAACACTAGCTACAAATATGTCTTCTGAATAGTGACACTGTTACAGGAAGGTTTTTATTAAGTTTGTCATTTGTCTGTGTTTGAGTTTCTTGTAGGGTGTTGGCAAGGGTTGATTCAGTAACTGCTACTAGTTTGCAAACATCCATGATCTTGGTCAACCAGAGGCACTACACCTCAAGCAACACATAGCCCTTCAAAACCCATACCATCAACACCCATACATAGCAACACTAAACCCACATATGCAGAGGCCCTTAATGTTAACCTGCCCAAGCAACAAGGACCTCGGAAGCTGAAACGCAAACAAACACCAGTCACAACCAAAGTGACACAACTCACAACACCAGTGTGCCACCCAGCAACAGCCCCTACGGCAAGACAATGTACCCAACACTTTAGTCATAGGTGACTCTATAGTCAGGCACACTGATGTCACACTCACCAGGCTGAACAAGGAGAAAATTACATTCAGCTGCCTGTCGGGTGCCAGGATTCGCCACATAACGCATGCACTCAAGTCACTCCACAGCAAGTACAAATATGACTTTGTCATTGTCCATGTTAGAGTGAATGACTTGAGACGTACCTCCCTGGACTACATGAAAAGAGACATGGATGAGCTCTTGGATCATGTGGCCCAGGCAAGTATGACCCTAGACCTGAGTAGCATCCTGCCTTCGCCCAGAATGATACCACAGTATAAGGACAAAATGATTGACTTCCACAATTGGCTAAGCTTCTGGTGTTATTCAAAGGTGATCCAGTATCTGTCTGCCTGGGGCGACATGATCGACAAACCATGATTCTTTGCCAGAGATCATCTGCACCTATCACCCCTGGCATTCAGGTTACTGGCTAAAGCTCTTGCCACCCCTATAGTGCCTTTTTTAGGTAAGGTTCAAAGGACAAAACCACTACCGTAACAGATACAAGCATGCAAAATCTGAAGGTGATGCTATTCAATGCTAGAAGTCTAAACGTCAAAATGCACTCTCTCGAGGCACTCATAAAAATGGAGAACATCGATATCTGTGCAGTAACTGAGACCTGGTTCAAGGCTCCAGAGAGCACCCCTGCAATACCAGGCTACAACTCTTACCACACTTTTCGGCCGCAAACCAAGACCGAAACACTAAAGGCGGAGGAGTGTCCATATTCACCAAGGATATTCACACCTCCATTCTAGTTGCCCAACACAATGCATTTGAAATTCTCCAGGTGCAACTAACACTAGGTAAGACTGAAATCCAAATTGTAGCTTGCTACAGATCCCACACCATGCCCCAGATTCTCACTACACCTTTCTAAACATACTGGAAAATATTAAGTTTCAACCAAACACCCTAATACTGGGTGATTTCAACTACCCTACCATTAACTGGGAAAACTACTCGGGTATCATAGGTTCATAGGTTTATAGGTTCATACTAGGCTATCTGCCCTAGGGCATTTATAAGCCTAGCCAGAGTGTGTTTGGCTTTCGCCACCCATTTTAAATTAATTTTGCTATGCCCTTTTTCGAGGTTAGTATACTGTGCCTCTGTCTAACAGTGACACAGAAGAGATACCCGGGGTAAACCTACTATCTCCCATCCACTCATCAAGATTCCTCTTGAAGAGAGTCAATGAGGGACTCTGCCTAACCTGGACTGGGATTTTATTCCAGAGTGAAGGGAGCCTCTGGGTTATGAATCTGTCCCTCCAGCATGTCCTATTTATTTCAGTGCTGAGGTTCAAGTCTCTCGAGCGCGTAGCTCAATGGGATTTGGATTTTCTGAGGTGCAATATGCCCATTAATTCCAGGTTGGACATGGCTTTATACGTCAGATACAGATCGCCTCTGAGCAGGTGGTATGCCACTGAATAGAGCTGGAGTTTCTTTAACCGGGCAGCATATTTCATCTGTTTGAGCCCTTTGATCCTCTTGATGAGGTACTTTTGGGGTCTTTCCAGTTGCTGCAGGTGTCTGGTAAGGTACATCCCAAAAGGGGCATTGTTCTCAATTATGGGTCTGATGAGGGATGAGTAAAAAGGCACGATGACCTCCCCTGATCTAGATGTGAATCCCTTCATGATTAGGTGGGCTATATAAAATGTTTTTATAACCACTTTGGCCACATGGTTGTCAAATGAGAGATTGCTATCAACTTGGGTCCCCAGGTCCCTAAATTACTTCTTCCGTACTTAATGGATTACCACCTATGTGGTAATTTGTGGGCACTTTGTTTTTGCCAAAGGGGATGACTATACACTTCTTGGCGTTTAGCTTGAGGCCATGGCTCTGGCACCAGTTGTCTGTTTCTATGAGGCCCTTTTGGAGGATGCTTGTGTCGGCTGGAGAGTCGATTATAGCACCCAGTTTGCAGTCATCTGCAAACTTGGACAGCCACAGTCCTTCCGTGTTGGCCTGTACCTCCAAGAAATATATACCGAACAGGAGAGGTCCAAGGACTGAGCCTTGTGGGATGCCACTTGTAACTGGTTTGGAGTCTGACATAGCTCCAGCAATTCTAATCATGTGGGTTCTGTCCTTGAGCCAGTTTGCAACCCATCTAGTGACATAGGGGTTTATATTTAAGCTGGTGAGCTTATCTATGATGCCCGAGTGGGGTATTGTATCGAAGGCTTTTGCGAGGTCCAGGAAGGCTGTGTGGACCACCTTCCCCTCGTCAATGGCCTTGGTAACTGTTTCAAAGAAATCAACCAGGTTTAAGAGGCAGGATCTGCCCTTAACAAAGCCGAACTGGGTAGGATCCAGTGTCTGTAGGTCCCCAATATCTTTTTTTATGAGGTCCATGATGATCCTTTCCATAGCTTTGCAGACCAAGCTAGTCAGGCTTATGGGGAGATAGTTTCCAGGATCCGTTGAGGCACCACCTTTGTAGAGAGGGACCACTGTTGCTGTACGCCACTCTTTGGGTACATATCCTGTGGTAAGGCTGAGATTGAACAGTAGTTTTATGTTTGGATTTAGCTCTTCTTGGAGTTCATGTAGGACGCAGTCCGAGACACCGTCTGGTCCCATTGATGCTATGTTTTTTGTTTTGGAGAGAGCGGCTCTTACCTGAGCATCTGAGATGTCTCTGCTGGGATAGATATTTGCCCTTTTGGTGGGGAGGGGGGGAGAAGTTTGCACTGAACCTGTCAGCTAGGATGTTGGCAATGTCTGTGGGTTCGGTGTATTTTTTGTCATTTTGGACCAATTCAGAGCATATCTGGGAATTCTCACCCAGGTTCCTAACATAACTAAAGAAAGCCTTGTGATTATCCTTAGTGCCCTGTGCAATTTTTCTCTCGAAGCTGGCCTTAGACGATTTTATGAGTGCCCGTAGTTTTTTGCTAACACTGATCAGAGATGCCTT
>NC_056726.1:1707154238-1707246125 GCF_019279795.1 Protopterus annectens | reverse complement strand
TACTTGCCACCCACATAAAATTATGTACAGCGTGAAACACTGAATACTACAGTATTCCAATGCTTATCCAACTAAGCATACCTGGATGTTCCTCTTGTGTGGAAATGGTGGCACCCACATCCACAGGATACCATGTGATGGATGCTTCAAAGCTGTCCTGTGTTCTTAGGTTCGCCAGGAATTCCTTTGTTGCTGACAGTGGTTGTTCTACTGCAGGCCCTCCACCTGTGACACTACAATCCTTGGCCACATCTGTTGCTCTTCTGTGACAGAATTTATCATATCTGTGGCATGGTGTCACACCTGCTCATATGTCCTGCTCTGGTGTCCAATGACATTCACATTGTGAACCAGGTCAGCCCACAATGCTGCCCACTCTTCTCTGTTTGTCCTCCTGCTGGACAGCAGGAGTTGGAGATGCTGACACAGGGCATTCATGATAGCTTCATTTTCTGCCTCTGTAAAAGGCCCTGTCATCTCAGATACATATCTCCTGAAAGTCAGCAAAATGGGAATATATGTCAGGATCACATACATGGCAGTATAGTATGTACAGATACAGAGGGTTACCAGTAATCACTGCTTGGTTACACATCTCACATTCAACACCATACAAACATATTAAGGGTGTGGCTGTGAGGAGGATAGTGACAGTATTTATCTATCCCTACTTGTGCCATGTCAGATACTGTTGTATTGTCACACAACCAACACAAAAGTCCATTAAGTTGTGACCTGTATGTGTAACCCCCCCCTTGTAATATGTAACACAAGTAGTGCCACACAAATGGCAGAGTAGTATTACCACCACTATCAATATGAAATTCCCAGGGGAGTGGTATACCTATTTAATAGAGACCATTCTACCCGTACTCTACACTAGTTCCTCTGTAGGTGTAACCCATCTGCAGATCAATGACATGTCTGAAGTACAGTTCCACTCAAGGCTTACTGCTGTAATCACCATCCCCCTAAGAACATGGACAAATATGCATCATGTTGGAAAGAAAATGGTTACATACCTGATGAAGTACAACACTCCTCTGTTGAAAGATATCGATAAATAGATGTTGTGGTAACAAGTTGACCATGAAAAGTAACTCTCATACACAATGTTTTCACTAGTTAGCTGTTTTCCTTTTTAACATGGTTCTGTATGTAGGGAGTGATTGCCTCAGAACCAATCTGTGCTTATGAACTGCTAATTGCAGCCAGCACATCTGCTTTGCATTATAATCAGCCAATCCCATACAACCAATGAACAAGATATAAGGACTCAATGTACATTACAACCCCTTTTTCTATGTTGGGTTTGGAAATAGTGGGGGACACATCCTACATCATGGTAGAAAGGAAGTCTGTAGCAGCTACTATTTACGTATAAATGTGTGTGCTACAGGCTGAAGCTAAAGGTGATGCTGCAGGCAATAGGCATAATCAGAAAGGGTGAACAATTTGCAGGACAACAAGCTGTAAGAGTAAGTGTGGGACCTGTGGCAGCTTTGCAGAGCCAGATTGAATGTAGCCACCCCACTGGGAAGTAAGGTATGTGTGTCGAGTAAGTGTGTCAGCCAATGGTATCAGTAAGATAATGCAAGCCAAAAAGCTTGGTGTGTCCTACAAAACAGGTAAGTGTACATTAACTATGATGCCAGGCAGATGGACAACTGCCAGATCATGTGTTATGCCACAGTATTCAGTATTCCCCTGTTGAGTGTGCACTAGCAATGCTTGC
This sequence comes from Protopterus annectens, assembly GCF_019279795.1. Taxonomy (NCBI): domain Eukaryota; kingdom Metazoa; phylum Chordata; order Ceratodontiformes; family Protopteridae; genus Protopterus; species Protopterus annectens. Next base: position 1,707,244,390 of record NC_056726.1, on the reverse strand, counting down.
ATCTAGCTCAACCGCCATATATGTATGTTACTTGTGCATCTGTGGTTGTCTGTTATATCACCAGCAAAACATTGTGGGCTGCAGTGTGGTATTACTGGTTCACAATTTCGGTACACACTTCAACATCCAGTGGGAATGCAGCCTACTGCATTAGCTGTTGCACTAGGTGTAGGATGAGAGTGGTCCTATCTGTATGCCTTTGCCCTTTGTAATATACATGCATACATTCCAACTGTACTGCTTTGGATAGATAAATATGAGACAGACATACATACCACACTTTATAATACTGATGGCTGCATACATGTATTTTCATTGGTAGACACAGATGTACTTGAATCCAGGACCATGTGTACCAAAAAGCTATTTTTTCAATGCATTTTACAAACTGAGCTGCAGAGTTACTGCTATGGCAGGTGAATTCCGGTATGTTGTAGTTATCATTCCACAGTTATCTGCTGTTAAATACTGGACTTACATCTCTTAGTATGTGTATGGCTTTAGAGTCCTGTATTTGTATAACCGAGTCCCACTTTACATCCTCTTTCCCATTAATGTTTTATCAAGTGTGTTCTTACATGCTGTAGACATTACCTGCTATCAGATACCTCAATTATGTCTAAGATTATGTGTGCCTTTATAGTAATGTATTTGTGTACTAGAGTGCTAATTGCAGTACTATTTTTATATGAATCTCTCAGCTGATTTGCATGGTGCGCCATGATGTGCCACACCATTTACACATGTTTAATGGGAGAAATACAGCATTACTATGTTTTGCCTAAAACACATGTTTACATTAGCAGCTTGGTGGGATGATCTATTGTTCTACAGGTGCGAGGGTTGTGGGTTTGAAATAGGATGCATGTGTGCATTTTGAATTTGAATAATATTGTTCCAAAAGCATATAGTAATACAGGGCTATTTAGCATATTTAAGCGATGTGGCGCACCATGCCCCGTCATGCAAAAAAATCTTCAAAGAAAAGAAAAATGGGGAAACAGGACAGTGGTGAAAAGGGGTGCAAGCAGGGGGAAAAACATAGTGAATGGCAGGGAGGAATGTGCAGGATGGGTGTAGGAAATACCCATATCTATCAATTTCTTCATCAGCAACAACTGTGCATTTTAACAGATTTTGCAGCTGAATTTGGACTGTCACCCCTAGAGACGGGTGATGACAACCTAACTATGTTGTCAAGCCATTTGGACCAAATTATGTGTCCAGTGGACACATGTATGAAATGAAGAGCTATGTATGGGACGATATTTTTTTTGGGACAGGTGCCCATTTTTTTTTAGGGTGATAGTAGAATGTTGGGGTAGGGACATAGGTACATGAAGGGAGGCAAGTTGGGAAGGTGAGGAAGCCTCTGCAGACAGACAGATAAGACAGACAAGACAGCTGACAGGGTTGGTGTGTGACACAAGAGGGGGTTGAACACCTTGGATGGGGAAACAATAAAAGACCAACTGATAAAAAATATAAAAATGAACCACACGGCTGCTAATTCCAAACATGATAGTTTACTTCAGGACTCAGTAAAAAGTTAGCGCTTTCATAAGGTACAATGACCAAACTTCATCAGACGAAAATGCATTACCAAATGGTCTACTTATATACACAAACCCCCCCCCACACTAATACATAGATTGATCTCACATTCATCATTAATTATACTTTAAAGAGAAATGAATCATTAAAACAACAACATATATAATCAGAACACATATGTATAAAAAATAAATTGCAACCTCTTATAAACTCATGTTATTGACCTATAAAAAAATTTTCACTGTTAAAAATATATATTTATATACACATATTATGTACATATTATCTGTCCAAAACCCTGAGCTTCAATTTGCTACTGATGGAAATGGCATTATTCAACCCTGGGGGAACATGGGCATTTAAGAAGACCTGCCACCAAACCTCTTTGTCTTCCAACCACAATTTCCAAGGACCACTCCTGTCACCCGGTTTTACCTGCTGCAAAACTACAGATTTAAAGACATGATCAGGAATTTTTTAATATGCCTGTATAAGGCATTATTTTCATCACGATGTTGCACATCATATAGGTGTTCATAAATCTGTTGTGCCAACTTCCGTTGTGTTTTTCCAGTGTAAAAGCTGGAACATTGAGAACACACTGTAGCATATACGACCCCCTGGGTATGACAATTGAATTTACCCTTTATATCAATCCCTTTGTTGTTTATCATGACCTTGGATGTATTCAAAATGTGACTACATTGACTACACCTTCCACAAGATATCATTTTTACCTTTTATATTGTTATTCTTGACCTGTTCTAAAATATTCTTGATGTTCCTACCACTCCTGAAAACAAATTCAGGATTCCCACCACATAAGATGCCCAATACAGGATCACTGTTCAAAATGACCCAATTCTTCTTGATAATATCCTGCATGACAATACTATCACTAGAAAAAGTACTCACAAATAGACAGAAAACAATATCCCTATTCACAGATCCACTGGGCACCCCTTCCATTCTAAACTTAGAACACCCATCTTGCTCACCCACCTGACTCTCTTCAGTTGGTGTTACTGTGGAATCTAAGACACCTTGCTCCAAATTATTCAAAATAGGCTTGTAAAATCCTTTCATACATTTGTCCACAACTTCCTTCCTAATATTGTTGATTAAATAATGGGGGTAAGCCCTATCTGCAAACATTTGACACATTAGATCACATTCATCCAAAAAGTCACTATTGCTAGATACCATGCGGGCTGCTCTAACCAGCTGCCATTTGATAATCCCTCGTTTGACATGCATAGGGTGATTACTCCTAAAATGAAGCATACTGTTTGAAAAAGTAGGCTTTCTATAAATTGTTGATTTTAAAAGGCCCTCCTCTGTTTTGACCAATAACACATCCAAATAAGATATCCTAACAGGGTCAAAATTATGAGTAAACTTCAAAAATACAGTACTCTCATTGATGTATTTCAAAAATTCATCTATGCCTTCCATGGTTCCTTTCCATGCAATGAATACATCATCAAGGTACCTCAGGTATAACACTATATTAGCAATGAATGGAGAGGAAAAAAAGGTAGTGCTTTTCCCACCAAGCCATGACTATATTAGCAAATAGTGGGCCACAGGGAGAACCCATGGCCACACCCATCAGTTGCTTAAAATAATGCCCTCAAAGTAAATGTAATTATCTTTGAGCACCATATCCATCAATTGCATGTAAGTGTTAATATTATTATCCTGAGGTATTCCAAATTCTTCATGCAAAAATTCAGGAAAACAACCAAGACCGATATCCTGAAGAATACAGTTATAAAGTTCCTTAACATCAATGGTAAGAAAATTAATACTTTGATCCACCATATCTAAGCTATTACACTTTTCTAAAAAGTGCCAGGAATCACGGCAAAGATGTGGAATAGACATAACCCTTTTTTCAGTTTATAGTCCAGATACTTACCCACATAGCTAGTCTTAGACAAAATAGCGTCAACAATTGGCCTAAGAGGGGGGGTTAATCACATCCTTGTGGATCTTGGGAATCCCAAAGATCCCAGGAATTCTAATAACAACAGTAGATATGTAATTGTATTCGTCAATATTGATTTGGTCTTGGGTAAACATGTCCATAAGGTCAATCCTACGATAACCAATGTTGACCTCGTTTAAAGAAACTTCAGTGTATGTACTGCTGCATAATATATCAAACATTCTCTGCACATAATCTATCTTGGACATGATTACCATCCCTCCCCCTTATCTGGTTGCATGACTCTGAAATTCTCACACATAAATGCTTTCATTAAATCTCTTTCTGCTTCAGTAATATTTCCATCAGTAACATTTTTACCCAAAAAATGCTGAAAATCAGTTTCACACATTTTTTCAAAAGCTTTAATAGCATAATGTAGCTCAGGGTTGAATGTACTAGGCATTCTTAAACACTGACTATTCACATTAAAAACATCACTGTCATTCCCATGAATGAACTTCAAATTGAGTCTATGTGTAAACAATTTTAAATCACAAATAAGCTCACCAATGTCACTTCCGCAGCTAGGCACATAATTAAAACCTTTACTGAACAACTCAGCGTGTTGTTTGGAAATGCTAACAACAGTATAATTATACACTTTAAAATCCTTTTTAAAGTTTGTGATAATAGTTGGTTTACTAACAGTCACCTCATTTATCTCCTCTGCTTCGAGTTCTGCCCGAACCTCTGTCCTCACTGTTTCCAACCACCGCCCTGCAGGTAAGGGCTCCACTGATGTCAGGCATGATTTTTTATTGTCTCTGAACGTCTCGGACCATTCTCCTCCAAAGGGGCTGCCTCACCCCTATTATTAGAAGAAACAAGTTCACCATTGTCATGCTGCAGAAGGACCTGCTGCTTACCCTGTATTGATGGTGGCAAAGGATAAGCAAATCCCCCCTGATAGGCTCGCCTGTCCCTTTCAAGCTTTTTTGATTTATGATTAGCTATAACCACCATGAAACCATCAACTTGCTGGAAAATCTGCTCATAGGCCAACTTATTAGTTCCCAAACCTCCACTTGGCGAATCCTCCCATCAAGGACCCGAATATCCTCCTGTAGTTTATCCAGAATCTTATTATTATGTTTACACATGAGCTCAAGGAGCTCAAAGCCATAACGGTTGAACATGACCAAAAGCTCTTGATGGTATAAAGAGTGTGGAATGATCCCATTTGGGAACTTCCATGTGTGTAAACCTTTGGGAACTTGTTGCACCTTGAGACAGTCACGGAAGTATAGGTTTTCTTGCTGAATCTTTTTAAACTCTAAAAGTTTGTTTTTAAATTTGCAAAGAAGGGAGCCCATACTTGCCAATTCCCCCTGCTGATCTGTGACAGATGGTACATTCCCCTTCAACCAGCGATCTAATGTTTTAGTTGGTGTATCCGACATATTGTTCAAACGAACCTCATTATTAGAACAGTTAGCTTGCCCCTGCGATGGGTTCAATGCTGGAAACTCAGATTGATCCATAACAGCCACACTATTTCTTAAAACACGAGGCATATCACCAAAATCCATTTCAGAATGTAGGTCCAGTTGTAAAAAGAAATTATGTACCTACCATAACGTTCCATGTTAGTTGTCTTCATCTCGCCTTCTTTCTTGCTTGTTGGGATCAGAGCCGATCCTCGGCTCCAACTCAGCCATCTTCAATAGCTCGAGAGCTGTTTACTGGCTCGAGACTACCCATTATCCCATGATGCCTAGCACTAGCTACCCAGATCTCATTTGAAATAGCTAACTCTAGCTATAGGTTCATAGGTTCATAGGTTCATACGTTCATACTAGGCTATCTTCCCTAGGGCATTTATAAGCTTAGCCCAGAGTTTTGTGGCTTTCGCCACCCCTTTACTTTGAAGGATACTATGATCATTATTTTGCTGTGCCTCTGTCAAGCAGTGAGACCGAGGTTATCCCTGGGGTATACCTGTGATCTCCCATCCATTGGTCAAGATTTCTCTTGAACAAGGCCAGCGAGGTGCTCTGCCTCACATGTACCGGGATTTTGTTCCACAGCATAGGGAGTCTCTGGGTGATGAATCTGTCCCTCCAGCATGTCCTATTAATAGCTGTGTTGAGGTTTAAGTCTCTTGCCCTTGTAGTTCTGATGGATTTAGATTTTTTGAGGTGAAGCATGTTCATTAATTCCGGGTTGGACATGGCCTTGTATGTCAAGCACAGGTCACCTCTGAGCAGACGGTAAGTGATTGAATAAAGCTGGAGTCCCTTCAGTCAGGCAGCATAACACATATTTTTGAGACCCTTTATCCTTTTGGTGAGGAACTTTTGGGGCCTTTCCAATTGCTGCAGGTGTCAGGTCAGATACATTCCGAATGGGTCATTGTACTCAATCATTGGTCTGATGAGTGATGAGTACAGGGGAACGATGACCTCCCTTGATCTAGATGTGAATCCCTTCATGATCAGGTGGGCAATGTAGAAGGTCTTCCTAATTACTTTGGCAACGTGAGTGTCAAACGAAAGGTTACTGTCAACCTGGGTCCCCAGATCCCTGATAACCTCTTCTGTGCTTAGTGGATTGCCACCTATATGGTAACTAGGGGTAACCTTATTTTTCCCGAAGGGTATGACTATGCATTTTTTGGCGTTTAACTTTAGGCCATGGTTCTGGCACCAGTTATCCGTTTCTATGAGACCCTTCTGAAGGATGTCTGTGTCAGATGGGTTTTCAGCTATGGTGCCCAGTTTGCAGTCATCTGCAAACTTTGTCAGCCATAATCCTCCTGTGTTTGCTTGTACTTCTGAGAAGTAGATGCCGAACAAAAGTGGGCCCAGGACTGAGCCCTGTGGGACACCACTTGTGACAGGCTTGGAGTCTGACATGGCGCCAACAACTCTGACCCTGTGGGTTCTGTCACTTAACCAGTTTGCAACCCATCTAGTGATGTATGGGTTTACATTTAAGCTGGTGAGTTTTTCAATGATACCCGAGTGGGGTATTGTGTTGAAAGCCTTTGCCAGGTCAAGGTAGGCTGTGTGGACTGCCTTGCCCTCATCAATGGTCTTGGTGACTGTTTTGAAGAAGTCAGCCAAGTTTAAAAGGCATGATCTGCCCTTGACAAAGCCAAACTGGGTTGGATCCAAAGTCTGCAAGTCCCCTATGTCTTTATTTATGAGTTCCATTATGATCCTCTCCATAGCTTTGCAGACCAGGCTTGTCAAGCTGATGGGACGGTAGTTTCCGGGGTCGGTGGAGGCACCTCCTTTATGAAGTGGGACCACCGTTGCCATACGCCACTCCTTGGGTACGTATCCTGAAGCGAGGCTAAGATTAAACAGCTGCCCTAGCTGCAGGTTTAATTCCTCATTGAGTTTGTGGAGCACACAACCGGGGACACCATATGGTCCCATGGATGCTGTGTTTTTCGCCTTGGAGAGAGCAGTTCTCACCTGAGTATTTGAGATGTTTGGGGGACTACAATTCTCTGATATAGATATCTCTCCTTTTGGGGGGGGGGAGAAATTTGCACTGAACCTGTCAGCCAGTATGTTGGCAATGTCTGTAGGTTCAGTGATTTTTACGTCATTTTGAACTAATTCTGAGCATATCTGGGAGTTTCCTCCCAGGTTTCTAATACAGCTAAAAAAGGCCTTATGATTGTCTTTTGAGTCCTTAGCGATTTTTCTCTCAAAATTTGCCTTGGATGCTTTTATGAGAGATCTCAGTTTTTTACTTATAATGATCAGGGGTGTCTTCCCTGTTCCGGATTTTGCTCTATCTTGTAGTAGCTTCTTCCTTTTGTTGTAAAGCTTGTTTATGGCTGGGGTCCACCAGACTGGACGCTTGCCTTTGGTACAAAGAGTCTTTGTTTTGTTTGGGATTGCCTGGTCCATGCAGTCCTGGAGGTGCTGGTAGAAGGCATTTGTAAGTGATTCAGCGATTTGAGTAATGGTTTCCGCTGGCTCGGGGGCCTTGAAAGAGACCACACCAGTCTTTAGGAGTGCGAAGTCGGCTTTTGAGAAGTTCTTCACTGTGGTCATTTTTATCTGGGGTGGGGGTGGGATGTGGACTTCCAGTGAGATTAGTTTATGATCTGATCTCACCAATGATGGGTATACTTCTGGTGTTGAACATTGTGACCCCATGTTTGTGATGATGAGATCTAGTATGTTTTCTCCTCTTGTGGGGATGGTGACTAGTTGTTCCATGGCATTTGAGTTTATGAACTCTAGGAACCTTTGGGCTAGAGTGTTTGGGCTTGAATAGTGATCCCAGTCTATATTTGGATAGTTGAAATCACCCAGTATGATGGTGTTTGGAGATATATTTATCACCTCCAGTGTTTTCAGGAAAGCTGTGTGAGGTTCCTGAGTTTGAGAGGGTGGCCTGTAACAGGCTACAAACTGCAGTGCAGTCTTGCCTACGGTTAATTGCACCTGGATGGTTTCCGATGCATCGTGTGTTGCCACCAACCTTGAGGTGAGTGTGTCCTTGATGAATATGGACACCCCCCCTCCTTTCTTGGTGTTGTCCGGATTTTGGGGCCGGAACGCATGATATGAGGTAAAACCTGATAGTGCCGGGGTGCTCTCAGGAGCCTTGAACCAGGTTTCAGTCACAGCACAGACATCGATGTTCTCCATACTGAGAAGGGCTTCAAGTGCGTGCATCTTGAGGTTGAGACTTCTGGCATTGAGCAGCATTACCCTTAGTTTTTTTCCTTTTTTTGTGTTCTAGGGTGGTAGGTTCAGAATTTGAGCCCTGCCTAAAAAAGGCACAATGGGGGTAGCAAGAGCCTTTGCCAAAATCCGGAATCCAAAACTAAGAATACAGCATCCATGGGATCAGATGACATCCTATATATATATATTAGAGCTATATAATGGCTCCCAGTTTGCAGTCATCTGCGAACTTTGTTAGCCAGAGTCCCTTAGTGTTGGCCTGTACTTCAGAGAAGTAGATGCCAAGCAAGAGCCATCCCAGGACTGAATCCTGAGGTACTCCACTTGTCACTTGTCTGGAGCTAGATTTGGAGTTGGCTACTTTTACAGTCTGAGTTCTGTCAGTAAGCCAGTTGGCAACCCATCAAGTGATGTAGGGATTTATGCCCAGCTTAGTAAGTTTATCTATGATTCCAGAGTGGGGAATGGTGTTGATGGCCTTGGCAAGGTCCAGATAGGCTGTGTGGACTGCCTTACCCTCATCCACAACTCTGGAGACTGATTCTATGAAGTCAATCAGATTCAGGAGACAAGATCGGACCTTCATGAAGCCAAACTGGGTGGGGTCTAGTGTTTGAAGGTTGCCAATATCTTTGTTTATAAGTTCTATGATAATGCATTCCATGCCCTTGCAGATCAGGCTCGTCAAACTGATGGGATGGTAGATCCCGGGATCCAAGGTAGATCCCCCCTTGTGAAGCAGGATAACTGCAGCTTTGTGCCACTCAGTCGGCATGAAGGCTGAGGTGAGGCTATGATTAAACATGACACTTAGGTGAGGTGCCAGTTCATTTTGTAGTTCATGTAGTACACAGCCCAGGATGTCAACTGATCCCATGGATGCTGTATTCTTAGTTTTGGAGAGTGCAGTTTCTACCTGTGTGGCTGTGATTTCTGGAATTTGGTGATCTTTTGGTATTGAGATGGGCCCTTTAGTGGGTGAGAGAGAGGGCTGAAGTTGGCACTAAACTGATCTGCCAGGATATTGGCAATATCCTTGGGATCAGTATATTTAATGCTATTCTGTTGTAGCTCAGAGCAGATCTGAGCATTGCCATTTAGATTCTTGATATAACTATAGAATGCCTTGTGGTTGTCTTTGGAATCTTTGGCAATTTTATTTTCGTAACTAACTTTTGAATATTTTATGAGGGATCTCAGCTTCTTACTCTGGCTGGTAAGGGAGTTTTTTGCATCCTGGGATTTTCCTCTTTTCTGCAACAGTTTCTTCCTTCTGTTGTATAGTTTGTTTATGGCAGGGGACCACCAGATTGGCTTCCTTTTTTTGGAGGAGAGCATCTTGGTTCTATTTGGGATGACACGATTCATGCACGATTGGATGTGCTCATAAAGTTCCTTAGTGTAGGGTTCAGCAGTCAAACTTTCAGCTCCTGACTGCATGGGTGTCATGCATTTTTTCACTTCTGACTTCAGTAGCATGAATCTGGCTTTGGAGAAGTTTTTTACAGAGGTTTCCTTACTGGGGGGTGGGGGTGGGATGTGGATGTCAAGGGTGATTTGCTTATGGTCAGACCTGACCAATGAGGGGGTGACCACTGGTGTGGAGCATCTATCTCTCATGTTGGTAATGACCAGGTCTAGGACATTGGAGCCCCTGATGGGAGAATGTATAAGTTGATCCAGGGCATTGTAATTTATGAATTCCAAGAACCATTGGTAAAAGGTGTTGATACCCGAGTAGTTTTCCCAGTTAATGGCAGGGTAGTGGAAATCACCCAGTATTAGGGTGTTTGGTTGAAACTTAATATTTTCCAGTATGTTTAGAAAGGTGTAGTGAGAATCTGGGGCATGATAGGGGATCTGTAGCAAGCTACAATTTGGATTGCAGTCTTACCTAGTGTTAGTTGCACCTGGAGAATTTCAGATGTATTGTGTTTGGCAACTAGCCTGGAGGTGTGAATATCCTTGGTGAATATGGACACTCCTCCACCTTTAGTGTTTCAGTTTTGGTTTGTGGCCGAAAAGTGTGGTAAGAGTTGTAGCCTGGTATTGCAGGGGTGCTCTCTGGAGCCTTGAACCAGGTCTCAGTTACTGCACAGATATCGATGTTCTCCATTTTTAGGAGTGCCTCGAGAGAGTGCATTTTGACGTTTAGACTTCTAGCATTGAGTAGCATCACCTTCAGATTTTGCATGCTTATATCTGTTACGGTAGTGGTTTTGTCCTTTGAACCTTGCCTAAAAAAGGCACTATAGGGGTGGCAAGAGCTTTAGCCAGTAACCTGAATGCCAGGGGTGACAGGTGCAGACGATCTCTGGCAAAGCATCGTGGTTTGTCGATCATGTCACCCCAGGCAGACAGATACTGGATCCCCTTTGAATGACACCAGAAGCTTAGCCAATTGTGGAAGTCAATCATTTTGTCCTTATACTGTGGTATCATTCTGGGCGAAGGCAGGATGCTACTCAGGTCTAGGGTCATACTTGCCTGGGCCACATGATCCAAGAGATCTTCCATGTCTCTTTTCATGTAGTCCAGAGAGGTACGTCTCAAGTCATTCGCTCTAACATGGACAATGACAGAGTCATATTTGTACTTGCTGTGAAGTGACTTGAGTGCATGCATTATGTGGCGAATCCTGGCACCCGACAGGCAGCTGACTCTAATTTTCAACTTGTTCAGCCTGGTGAGTGGGACATCAGTGTGCCTGACTACAGAGTCACCTATGACTAAAGTGTTGGGTACATTGTCTTGCCGTAGGGGCTGTTGTTGGGTGGCACACTGGTGTTGTGAGCTGTGTCACTTTGGTTGTGACTGGTGTTTGTTTGCGTTTCAGTTTCCGAGGTCCTTGTTGCTTGGGCAGGTTAACATTAAGGGCCTCTGCATATGTGGGTTTAGTGTTGCTTTGTGTGGGTGTTGATGGTATGGGTTTTGAAGGGCTATGTGTTGCTTGAGGTGTAGTGCCTCTGGCTGACCAAGATCATGGATGTTTGCAAACTAGTAGCAGTTGCTGAATCAACCCTTGCCAACACCCTACAGGAAACTCAAACACAGACAAATGACAAACTTAATAAAAACCTTCTTGTAACAGTGTCACTATTCAGAAGACATATTTGTAGCTAGAGTTATGGAAGGTTTCATGTGAAGATAGGACAGGATGATATTTTTATATTGAGGTCATGAAGAATTGATATGATGCATGAGATTTTCACATTTTATTAACAGTGCAACTTCCTTTCTTAAGTGTACTTATTCTTTTCCCCTTAATAAAATTAATTATTTGGACTTTCTTTTTCTTACAAAACTTGGTAAATTTTCATCCACTATATACAGGAAAAACATGCAATAACAGTTTTTTACACTTTAAGAGTTTTCATCCTTTGAAAACCAAGACTGGTATTGTGAAGGGGCAATTTATCAGGCACTCGAGGATGATTTCCGAAGAATCTGATTTCTTAAATGAATGTAATAAGCTAGTAGACATGTTTGTTGAGAGAATACCCTATAGATCTTGTTTTAGATATTTCTGATCAAGTTAAAAGTAGGAGAATTAATTATTTTTTTCCTATTTTAGGCATTGATCCCTTGAACAACAGGAGCAAAATTTTATCAAAATCCCTAAGGAGCAGAATGACAGTTTTTCTCAAGCTTTTATTTTACAATATGGTCCTTTGAATAATGCTGTTATTAAAATCATTAGAACAACTGGAATATATTGACGGCTTTTGACTCCAGCAAGTTTGCAGTTCCTCAATGTGTTCTTTACAAAACGGCCAGTAATATTAAGAAGTTATTATAGAGAAATGTTATTCAAAATATCGGAAATGAACACGTGTAGGTGTGGTTATTGTCAAAAATGTACTTAATAAATGATTATACCATATTCACATGGTAAATGTACTTTTTTTTTTTAATGGCAATTGTCATTCTAAAGGAAACATTTATGTGACACTTTGTTTTGATACTGGTCTGAGAGGTCATTGTGCATTAGAGTATACGAACATTGTCAGGATATAAAATAAGAATAAAAATAATGCAGTCTTTAAGTATACTATCTCTTGTGAAGGTTTTAATAAATTTATATTTGGTAGTTTAGAGATAGTTCACAAAGATGTTAAAGGTAGTTGCTGGGAGAACGCATTGGTATACAGGGAACTGCTTTGGCAGTTAAGACTGAATGCCAGTGAACCATCATGACTTAATGAGACAATCCCCCAGATTTAATAGACTCAGTGTAGAATAGCGTTATTCCTACATGGAGTGACTGGTGTCCATGTCTGTATCTTCCTCTCGGCAGTGTGCCATGCATATTTGTGAAGGTGTGCTACTGAGGAGGAGCTGTGTACACGGATACAGAATGAATGATAGGGGCTGTGTTACAGTGCTTGCAGATCTCTAACATGCCCCCTGCACTGTCAAAGTGCCATACAGCACTAAAACAATAAAGAAAGTGTCCTTGAACACATTTAATAATGTCAAGAGTAATATCACATAGCGGATGTGTTACAGTATCCGTAACACACCCCCCGCAATGTTAAAGTGCCGCATGGCACTAAAACAATAAAGAAAGTGTCCTTGGGCACTTATTTAATGATTTTAACTGTAATGTCACATAGGGGGTGTGTTACAGTATCTGTAACACACCCTCTGCACTCTCAAACTGCCATATGGCACTAAAACAATAAAGAAAGTGTCCTTGGATACTTATGGAATAGTGTTAAGTATAAAGTCATATAACGGGTGTGTTACAGTATCCGTAACACACCCCCTTCACTTTCAAAGTGCCGTATGGCACTAAAATGCATACTATCTGTGTGTTCCTGGCCATTCTGAAAATGTAGCTATAGAGGGTGTGTTACAGTGACTATAACACATCCCCTATGCTGTCAGAGTGCTGTATGGCATGGTAATTAAATGTTATTTTCCTATTATATGTATTTGTTAATTTTTTTTAATTTCTTTTTTTTTTTAAAGTTTAAGCATACCTGAGAGGGTTTGTTTGACGTGGCACTTTGCTCAGCAATGCTTAAAAGTATCGAGAAACTATATAGAAATGTATAGCTGAAATCTTCACACCCAAGTTAGATGAGTGATTAGAGTCATGGCTTTGTGTACAGTAGATGCATGGTTCAAATACCCCAACATAACATTCAGCATTTTCATGGGAAAGCATATTTATATTCATTTTTATTTTAGTTATTTATGTAGTTATTAATATTTGTTAACCAGGGTAGTGTAGCTGGTCCAGAATCCCAGTGCCACTGGAGATATGAGGTGAAAAATGCCATTTAAACACAAGTGTCTGATACAGTACAGTCACACCCAAAGGTAACATAATGAAAGCACATGGGGGGGAGGGTCATGTAAAGTAAGATACATACAATTAATAATAGTGTATCAATAATGAGTAATTAATATCCATTTTTTTAAATGAAAAATCTTGTTTGCCCTTAGCTAAGTTTTGCTAAGCGCAGCTAAGCCAAGCCAAGCAATGTTTAAACAGCACCTGTCTGAGCAATACTTAGCAATGCTTAGCTCCGCTTAGCTGGTGTGAGCATTGCTAACCAGTCCCATTCTAAGCAGTCCTCAGCGAAGCTAAGCAGATTTGCACACTGCAAAGCACTGCTAAGCTTTTGCCACTTTAAGCACTCCTCAACTCAGCTTAGCGGGTTTGTGTTTAAAAATGGTCTAATGGTGGCAAAGGGTGGTAAAATGGCCTTATTTAAACCATCCAGGTGGGAGTACAGGCAAAACCTGTTAGAGTCTGATCCATGCAGGAACTATGGCTGGTGCTGGAGAGTGAGTGGGCTTTCGGGCGCAGCGCTGGGGCATGGAGTCCAGGGTCATGGCTGGTTTTGAGTCATTGTTCTTTAATCATGTTTCACAAACAATAACAACATCAGTCTTGTGGGAAGTCACAAATTTTCCAATAAAAAACTTTATTATTAATGTTCCTAGCATTAAAAACCATCAGAGTTGCAATAAATGTTGCTATCTGTGAATTGTTAAATTTTCGACTTGGCAAAAATCCTGCCTAGTGTTGGTCAAATATTGCAAAATACCTGCTGTAAAGATTCTTTTCCCTGATCTTGACAAATGCATGCAATTTTGTCTGAATATGTGTGGCCAAAAATAGGCTTGGATGCTCTACACATTTCCATTTTTTAAAATAGGACAATTTTTCCATGTAGATATTTACCCAAAAAATCTGTTCATTCACAGTAACCTGACTAGTGATGTCTTTCTGCTTTGCCTGGTTAGGGGTCACCACAGTGGAACTCCAGTCTGCCAATGATTGGTAGTGGATTTTTACAGTGCCGAGGTGCCAGCCCGACGCCCAACCTTCAGAAAAGGCACACCCATTCACACACGCACCTACCTGCATGTCTTTATGTGTCACTCGACCACAGGGAGGACATGCAGACTCCACACAGAAGGCGCTCCAGATGAGAATCGAACAGGAGAACCTCTTGCTGTGAGGCAACAATGCTAACCACTGCATCACCGTGGCCTCTATCCTTTCTATATGTGATTTGTGAAAACTATGTCCTAACACCAGTACAAGCTATACTATCTAAGAGGGCTGTAAGTTCCCTACTAAGAGCCAGAGAGACTTAATTATGGATAAAATAATTTGTACCGACATTTATTTATTTATTTATATTTGTTGACCGGGAGTGTCCGATTGGACGTAGGTCCATTTTCAGCGGAGGCCCGGGGAGAAAAGACATGAATAAAAACAGATTTGTACTTCCTTACATTAAGGCGTCCCAAGGCTTGTCTCACATTTTCTGTTTTTGCTCCTGGCAAGCATAGCACTATTCCATGTGTATTATCTTCTCTGTAAATATAAGTATCAGTTCCTCTAATAATTGAATTGCCCATAACATGAATATCTTTTCTGAACATAAGATCATAGGAAGTTATTAGGCTAATGGCCCTAGGGCCCTTACAAGCCTAGCAAGTTCTGCCCTTGTTTCCATGATCAGCACCTATTGGCCATGTCCAAGAGAGACACATGTGTAACCCCTGTGGTGAATTTATGGTTACCAATCCAATCGTCCAGATTGCGCTTGAAGAGGGACAAAGAGGTGCTCAGCTTGACATGAATTGTTAGTCTGTTCCACAGGTGCAGTACCCTCTGGGAGACAAATCTGTCCCTCCAGCATGTTCTATTAATGTCAAATACCAGGTTAAGGTCTTTAGAGTGAGTAATCCGTGAGCCACTGGACTTACCGATATGCAGCATTAGCAATAAAGCAGAGTCAGAGATTGCCTTATACTCAAAGGCAGAGATCACCTCTGAGTATTCTGTATGAAAGGGAGCAAAGTGGCAGTAATTTCAGCTGATCCACATAGGAAAGATGCTGAAGACCTTGAATTCTTCTTGTGAGGAACTTTTGTGGTCTTTCTAGTTGCTGCAGGTGCCTGGAAAGGTACATACCAAAAGGGGCACTGTACTCAGTTATTGGCCTGGTGAAGGAAGAGTACAGAGAGGTTATAACTTACTTTTCTCTGGAGGCAATGCCCTTACTTATGAGATAAGCAATATAGAATGGCCTTTTTACAACTGTGGATATATGGTGATCAAACTTAAAGCTGCCAGTTAGCAACCCACCTATTGATATAAGGATTGATCCCTAGCTGGGTGAGTTAGTCAATAATGCCTGAGTGGAGAATATACAGCCTGTATACACAGTCTTCCCCTCATCCAGGGCTCTAGTGACTGTCTCAAAGAATCCCCACCTGGGTTTAACAGGCATGATCTCCCTTTGACAAATCCAAACTGAGTAGGGTCAAGTGTTTAGAGAGTACCTATATCTTTGTTGATAAGGTCTATGATGTTTAGCTCCAAGGCCTTGCAAATAAGGCTAGTCAGGCTAATAGGTTTATAGTTCACAGGGTCACTGGAAGCAGCAGCTTTGTGCAAGGGGACAACAGTGGCTGTTTTCCATTCAGCTGGGACAAAGCTGGTGCTTAGACTATGATTGAAAAGTGTACCCAACGGTGTTGCTAATTCTTGTTGGAGCCCATTTAGGATGCAGCCTGGGATGTTATAAAATTCTATAGATGCTATGTTTTTGGCCTTTGAGAGGGCATTTATGACCTGTTCTCTAGACATACAAGGTGGGGGACAGATGGAAGGAATGTCATGGGGTATATGTGCCGGGGACAGGGGAGTGAGGTTTTCACAGAACCTGTCAGCTAACAGGTTTGCTATGTCCACAGGCTCAGTGTATGTGGTATCATTAACTACCAGCTGGGCCCAAATCTGGGTCTTACATTTTAGGCTACAGATGTTAATAAAGACTGCCTTATGGTTGTCTTTAGTTGAGGACGCTAATTTGGATTCTTAGTTTGCTATGGAGAACTTCACAAGAAGTCTTCTTTGCTTATTAAGCTTGTGTAAGCTGAGGAGGGAGTGTTTCCAGTTTCAGATCTGAAGAATCTTTAACTTCTAATACAGCAATATCTGCTCTATCAGTTGTTACAAAGAAATGATCTTCATCACCATTAGTCTTATTAATCCCACTGTTTGAGTGCATATAATTTGCAGACATACAATTCTCATGCAGCTGATTTTGTACATCCACAGCTTGAGCCATGTAGTCAATATCTGTCTCTCTTCTTTTTCTTACAGTAATGTTCTTCAATCCTTCCACCTTCAGTTTTGATTTCTTCATTTTCACACGTAGCTATGCTGACGAGGTCATAAAAAGACCGAAATATGCATATCCAAAGCTAATGGGGTTTGGCTTTATTGGCCTGAAATTGTCCATTAAAATGACAAAACAAGTCATGGATATTCAGAATTGTATTAGACATTTTACAACTGTATATGTTTATGTTGAATTGTGTTAGAGATCTAATATGTTTTATGCTTTATTTTTGATGTTACTATGGCATGCACCAAGTTGTTACTAGTATAATAGTATGTATGGTCTATCTGCATAGCTACACCTTGTTCACTAATGTTATTCATGTAATAGTGTTGTGTGTAGACAGCTCATACTAGTGTCTAAATTATTTCTATAAGTTTGTGCTGTTACTGGTGGATAGAATCACACTGGAGAACCACGACAGATTGCTGCTCGCTATATTTTTATCTGTGGCTGCATAACTGTCTGTTTTTTTTTTGTTTTCTGATGTTCTTCCAGTTGGCTCAGTATCTGCATATACTAAGTAGTGGTTCAGGACATTGCATGTGGTAGCTATTTGCTCAGTGTATTTTTTATAATCTTTATAATATATATTTACCATCTCAAAAGTGCTTACTCCTCTCTGTACTCTTCTTTTCTAGACCTAACACCACTCTTAAGTATTCAACTACGGTACCACCTTTAACATTCCTATAAGAAAAGTGCAGTCCGGGTCTGAACTGTCTGCAAACAGCTACAGTTAACTTTGAGTATGTGTCTAACTGTTTGAGCCAATCTTCATTTTCCCCTGGAGAGCACTGTGCTTTGTCTGTAAGCAGCCCCCCACCACCACACACATCTTCCACTTTCTCTTATTCCCTTCTGTTAGCAAATAGTATCCATAACTAATCAATACTGTGTGTTTGTTTATTTAAACTATACCACAGTAGCCTACTGATACAAGGTTATCCTGGTTTTCCATCTGAGAAATTAAGACAAGTCTTACAGTTTCAGAGCAGTCCTTGGTCAATTGTGATTGTTCTTAACACATACTTGTCTTGCTTTGTGATTGTTTCCAGTCCTTCATACAAGAACCTAACAGGGTCTCTACCTGCTTCGTTCCCCACCCTGCCCCCTATTCCCTCCTGCCCCCAGTAGTCCCACCTTTATTGCACTCAAACCCCTCCCATCTTTCCAATAGCCAACCACAGCGCTAACCCAACACTACCTCCTCCATATTCCCTCTACTATCACACCTCCTCAACTGACATGTACAAGCATACCTTTCCTTTGCTCACTGCATGCACTCTCCTTGCATATCTTACATCCTACCAAAGCTCTATCATTCCCCCACTCAACCACTACCACTGTACTACTACTCACACCACCACCCATGTCTCACCCATACTCAGCTCCTCCCACCAGCTCAAGAACCATCCCTATGCACCCCCACATATTCTACCAACTATATTACTCAAACGTAAAGCATCCCTACAACTTAACATAGTAACCCTCCCACCATACCTATTACCCACAGAGAACAATCATAAAATTTCCCTTATGAACAAACACATTCAAAAACTGAGAAAACTAATAATCTCATGCATATCAAAACTAGCCCTAAGTGGAGACATCCACCCCAACCCTGGCCCTACCATCTCCAACCCAAATCCTCATAATCAGACTAGAAATCACAACTTCTCCCATATTACAGCCAATAGAAAGCCAAGTGACTTCCTTCTACTAAGCCTAAATATTAGAAGTATATCCAACAAAGTCCATGAACTCCATGCCACCATAGACTTATACTCCCCAGATATAGTCGTCCTGACAGAAACCTGGCTAAAACCTCACATTACCAGTGAGCAAATATTCCCTACAGGTTACGGCATACTAAGAGTAGACCGGCTAAACAAAAAAGGAGGTGGTGTAGCTATAATATTTAAACAACATCTAAACATCCAGATCTTAAAATCATCAGCTCCACAAATAGGCAATGAAGAAATAATATATGCCAACCTCAAAATTAACCGAAACAAAACTGTCAACATAATTGGATGCTACTTCCCACCTGGCCAAAACATCCCTCCACTAGAAAACCTCCTCAGCTGGTCTACCCACCATCTCCCCCAAGAAACTATCATCTTAGGTGATTTCAATATTGACTGGCAATCCTGTTCTGGCAACAATCCAACCCATCATGTACACCTTCATGGCTTCACCCAACTAGTCCAGTCACCAACAAGGATAAATAAAAACTCCAGCAAGCACTCTACCCTGGATTGGATACTAGTCAGTAAGAACCCCCAGTCATATATAACAGGCTGCTTATCAGACAGCCTCAGTGATCATTCCCCAGCATTCCTACTCAAAAAATACCTGTACCAAGCTAAACCTGTCATCTATCGTCAAATACGTAAAAAAATAAACTTTAACCCACTCGCATTCATCTCATCCCTCAAAGAATGTAACTGGCATGCTCTAAAGTACCTCAGTCTAGATGACGCAGTTGAATCTTTTAATACTACCTTTCTGAACATCCTTAATTACCATGCCCCCATAAGATTTTCCAGAACCAAAGCACAACCCTCCCCATGGCTACAGAAAACCACTAAGTCAGAAATGAAAAACAGGGATAAAGCCTGGGAGCACTGGCGCAAAACCAAAACCCCTGCAGCTAGACAGAAATTCCTAGAACTACGCAATAGAGTCAAAAAGCTAATAAAACGGGACAAATTCCAATACTACCAGTCTGCCCTAGACTCCTCACAACACAGCCCCAAACAATTCTGGCCCTCCATAAACTCCATCCTCCACCCAGGTAAAGTCAGTACCCCTCCTCCTAACATCCCTTACTCCTCAGAAAATATTGCTACCTCATTCAACACACACTTCACCCAAACCATACTATCACTAGCTAAACAAAACAACCCCCCTCCCCTCCAACCCACACCTTCAACTAGTAATCTCCCCACTGCCTTCTCCTTTTCTCCTGTACCTACCTCCAACATAAAAAAACTCTTAACTAAACTTAAACCCACCAAATTAGCAGCAGACAACCTCCCAAGTGAATACCTACAAATTGCAGCTGATGCTCTGGCCTACCCAGTATCCATCTTGATTAACCGATCTCTGTCAGAAAGTTACGTTCCCACATTGTGGAAAGTCTCACATATAAATCCCCTCCACAAAGGTGGACCGTCTGCAGAACTAACCAATTACCGCCCCATAGCTATTCTCTCTCCACTCTCCAAAATACTAGAGAGATGCATACACTCTCAGGTCTCACACTACCTCCTTACTAACAACCTTTCCAGTACTCGGCATGGTTTCTGACCAAACCATAGCACCACCATTGCCTTACTCTCCTTTACAAACACTATCCTTCAGCATAAAAACAATGGCTATCTCTCCTCTGCTACTTTCCTAGACCTATCTAAAGCATTTGACATGGTCCCACACAAACAACTTATCTCTGTCCTCAGTAACCTATCCTTCTCACAATCAGTCACCAACTGGTTTCAGAGTTACCTGTCTGACCGCCAACAATCCGTTGTATGGCAGAATGACATATCTCCCCAACTACCTGTCTCCATAGGGGTTCCCCAAGGATCCATCCTTGGACCCCTACTTTTCTCTGTTTACACCAATAATCTAGCCTCTGCCACCAAACATGGCACACTCATCCAATACGCAGATGACTCTACCATCATCTGCTCAGCCCAGTCCCTACCCAAACTGCAAAAAGGCACACAGGAAGCTTTTTCCTCTATTGAAACATGGTTATCTGATGCCCAATTAATACTCAACCCAAACAAAACTAAACTACTCATCTTCCAACCCACCAAACATACTCAAAACAACTCTCACTTTAACATCACAGCAAAAGACAACACCACTATATACCCAACTGAACACACCAAATTGCTAGGAGTGGAAATAGACAATAAACTAAAATTTGACATTCACATATCCATGACCATAAAAAGTCCACAAAAACTAGGAGCATTATACAGAAATAAACAATTTCTCACCAAAGCAGCAAAGATTTCAATAGCAAATTCCCACCTTATCTCCACCCTACTTTATGCCTCTCCAGTATATACCAACCTAAGGCAATGTGATCTAAACAAGCTAGAGACCTCCTACAACAAAATTGCAAAATTCGCCACAGGGGCATCCTACCGTAGTCACCACTGTCTCTCACTTGCTGAACTGGGCTGGCTTGAACTCCCTCACCTCCTTCAGTGGTATCAACTCTCACTCACCCACAAACTAGTAAACCATCCACTAAATGTCCCATCCCTCCAGAATCTACTCCAACCCTATCGCACCACCAGACCATTAAGATCCAGCAACAAAATCACTTGCAGATCACTAAAGCCAATAACTCTGCTGGTGAAGCACTATTCTCTTGCGCCATAGCCAAATTATGGAACTCACTCCCACCCACAATTACCTCCGTACCATCATGCACCAACTTCAAAACTTTATTAAAAGCGCACCTAAAAACATGCTGGCTATGCCCTTGCAACTCCCACTCTAATATCATCCACCCCATCCAACTACTACCTTTCTTTCACCTCCACTAACTACCTTGATGATAGCAGGCTCAGATGCTCATAAGCCTAGTACTTATTATACAGCAGGAACTTCTCATTGTTACATTTGTTAAAGCCTGTTATGTACTTCACAGATAAAGATTCTAGTTGTCTACTGATGTACTATGTTCTTCATCTGTAAATATGTTGTAAGTAATTTCTATGTTAAATTGTTAATCACTATGTAATCGAATGTAACTACTGTCTGTTGATTTTACTGTGGAGCTTTTCTCCCCGGGCCTCCGCTGAAAATGGACCCACGTCCAGTCGGACACTCCCGGTCAACAAATTTAAATAAATAAATAAATAAAGAATCGCCAATTAGCTGAAACACCTGATGTTCATAAGGATCATTTACATATATCCCATGTGCCTCTGATACAAGAGGTTTGGGAGGTCACTTTGTGAAAGTTCTAACTTTGCTAGATTTTCATTTTGTTTTTACTCATTTTTTTGTATTCAGGAATGCTAATGATTTGGGTTAAATCTACACATTAGGAAGGTAATGGTGTAGCTATGCAAGTGGAAGGAGGGGAGTCTGACTGGATACAGAAAACTGTTAGTAGCTACTTGGAAGAGATTCTTCTACAAGTCACTGCACTATTTCATAAGTTGTGTTTGTCATCTGCACACACTGTTTACATCTTCATATTTGGTATAGTTCAATATGCAATAGAAAAAAAAATGTGATGTATGTTATTATGAAATTTCACTGCTGTTATACTGCACATATGGCAGTTCTTAGTGCGCCTCCCTCCCCCAGTGAGAATGATGAAGACTGTGCCATAGGCTATATTCATTTCTGTTTGACTATGGTAGTCATATATGTGTGATGCACAGACTGCATAGGTATGAGACCTACAGTATGCAGGAAGTTTATACTTCTACACATTTGTTCGCCTACTACAGGTCCCACATTTACCTAGGCATCACTGCAGTTAGGAGTCATGTGCTTTGGGGCTGTCTCTGTCTGATGATAGACATACACAGACATTAAGTGGGTAAGTAACTTTTGTGGACATTGGATGACATTACTTTTAATATTTGTATGTGCATTCCTTTGTTGGTAAGTTCCTATGCTGTCATTTGCCTCTTAGTTGCTGGGTATGTGCACTGACCTTTCAGTCTTAGGGTGTGTGTGTGTGTGTGTGTGTGTGTGTGTGTGTGTGTGTGTGTGTGTGTGTGTGTGTGTGTGTGTGTGTGTGTGTGTGTGTGTGTGTGTGATATCCTTTGCCTTTTATCCAGGGCAAAGGCATTTTTTGCATACCTACTTCTCCCAGCCACCTCTGCAGCTGGAGGTTCCCCTTCAGATTCCTTGTCTGTATTTGCAGGAAGTGATGGCCCTGCGTGTAGTCCAGAAATGTGTGTTCCTTGAACAACTGCAGAAATATTAAACTGTTGGAAAACACGAACAAGATGGGTCTGGAAGCAAGGAGAGCGAACTCCACGTAATAAAACACTGTTTATTGTAAGCGCTTTCGGCTCGGTCACTACCAAGCCTTCTTCAGACAAAACAGTGTAAGAACAATGGTTGAGATTTAAATACAATAATTAATTACATAGCAATTAAAAATTAAAAGGGAAATACTCACATTTTAAAATATCAAAATAAAGAAACATTTCAAAATAAACGTAATTTCCTCACTACTCTCAATACATATCATATGTGTAGAACAAAAAACTAGTTATAAGCATATATAATATGCATATTATTATAAACAATAAAATTATTATAATAAAAATTCCATTATTATGAAAATATTAATATACATTGTTTCCAATAATTATATAAATATTATAAACATTAATTTAAAAATGTATTTTTATATTTATATATGTATATTGTTCTACCTATTTAGTGCTAGCAATTTCAAAATACATTTAATAGACAATGTTTCATTTAAGCCTGGATAAGAATGTGCATTAGTTATAATTTGCCATTTTAGTTCATCTAAACTCCATAAACTCCATCCTCCACCCAGGTAAAGTCAGTACCCCTCCTCCTAACATCCCTTACTCCTCAGAAAATGTTGCTACCTCATTCAACACACACTTCACCCAAACCATACTATCACTAGCTAAACAAAACAACCCCCCTCCCCTCCAACCCACACCTTCAACTAGTAATCTCCCCACTGCCTTCTCTTTTTCTCCTGTACCTACCTCCAACATAAAAAAACTCTTAACTAAACTTAAACCCACCAAATTAGCAGCAGACAACCTCCCAAGTGAATACCTACAAATTGCAGCTGATGCTCTGGCCTACTCAGTATCCATCTTGATTAACCGATCTCTGTCAGAAAGTTACGTTCTCACATTGTGGAAAGTCTCACATATAAATCCCCTCCACAAAGGTGGACCGTCTGCAGAACTAACCAATTACCGCCCCATAGCTATTCTCTCTCCACTCTCCAAAATACTAGAGAGATGCATACACTCTTAGGTCTCACACTACCTCCTTACTAACAACCTTTCCAGTACTCAGCATGGTTTCTGACCAAACCATAGCACCACCACTGCCTTACTCTCCTTTACAAACACTATCCTTCAGCATAAAAACAATGGCTATCTCTCCTCTGCTACTTTCCTAGACCTATCTAAAGCATTTGACATGGTCCCACACAAACAACTTATCTCTGTCCTCAGTAACCTATCCTTCTCACAATCAGTCACCAACTGGTTTCAGAGTTACCTGTCTGACCGCCAACAATCCGTTGTATGGCAGAATGACATATCTCCCCAACTACCTGTCTCCATAGGGGTTCCCCAAGGATCCATCCTTGGACCCCTACTTTTCTCTGTTTACACCAATAATCTAGCCTCTGCCACCAAACATGGCACACTCATCCAATACGCAGATGACTCTACCATCATCTGCTCAGCCCAGTCCCTACCCAAACTGCAAAAAGTCACACAAGAAGCCTTTTCTTCTATTGAAACATGGTTATCTGATGCCCAATTAATACTCAACCCAAACAAAACTAAACTACTCATCTTCCAACCCACCAAACATACTCAAAACAACTCTCACTTTAACATCACAGCAAAAGACAACACCACTATATACCCAACTGAACACACCAAATTGCTAGTGGTGGAAATAGACAATAAACTAAAATTTGACATTCACATATCCATGACCATAAAAAAAGTCCACAAAAAACTAGGAGCATTATACAGAAATAAACAATTTCTCACCAAAGCAGCAAAGATTTCAATAGCAAATTCCCACCTTATCTCCACCCTACTTTATGCCTCTCCAGTGTATACCAACCTAAGGCAATGTGATCTAAACAAGCTAGAGACCTCCTACAACAAAATCGCAAAATTCGCCACAGGGGCATCCTACCATAGTCACCACTGTCTCTCACTTGCTGAACTGGGCTGGCTTGAACTCCCTCACCTCCTTCAGTGGTATCAACTCTCACTCACCCACAAACTAGTAAACCATCCACTAAATGTCCCATCCCTCCAGAATCTACTCCAACCCTATCGCACCACCAGACCACTAAGATCCAGCAACAAAAATCACTTGCAGATCACTAAAGCCAATAACTCTGCTGGTGAAGCACTATTCTCTTGCGCCATAGCCAAATTATGGAACTCACTCCCACCCACAATTACCTCCGTACCATCATGCACCAACTTCAAAACTTTATTAAAAGTGCACCTAAAAACATGCTGGCTATGCCCTTGCAACTCCCACTCTAATATCATCCACCCCATCCAACTACTACCTTTCTTTCACCTCCACTAACTACCTTGATGATAGCAGGCTCAGATGCTCATAAGCCTAGTACTTATTATACAGCAGGAACTTCTCATTGTTACATTTGTTAAAGCCTGTTATGTACTTCACAGATAAAGATTCTAGTTGTCTACTGATGTACTATGTTCTTCATCTGTAAATATGTTGTAAGTAATTTCTATGTTAAATTGTTAATCACTATGTAATCGAATGTAACTACTGTCTGTTGATTTTACTGTGGAGCTTTTCTCCCCGGGCCTCCGCTGAAAATGGACCCACGTCCAGTCGGACACTCCCGGTCAACAAATTTAAATAAATAAATAAATAAATAAATAAAGAATCGCCAATTAGCTGAAACACCTGATGTTCATAAGGATCATTTACATATATCCCATGTGCCTCTGATACAAGAGGTTTGGGAGGTCACTTTGTGAAAGTTCTAACTTTGCTAGATTTTCATTTTGTTTTTACTCATTTTTTTGTATTCAGGAATGCTAATGATTTGGGTTAAATCTACACATTAGGAAGGTAATGGTGTAGCTATGCAAGTGGAAGGAGGGGAGTCTGACTGGATACAGAAAACTGTTAGTAGCTACTAGGAAGAGATTCTTCTACAAGTCACTGCACTATTTCATAAGTTGTGTTTGTCATCTGCACACACTGTTTACATCTTCATATTTGGTATAGTTCAATATGCAATAGAAAAAAAAAAATGTGATGTATGTTATTATGAAATTTCACTGCTGTTATACTGCACATATGGCAGTTCTTAGTGCGCCTCCCTCCCCCAGTGAGAATGATGAAGACTGTGCCATAGGCTATATTCATTTCTGTTTGACTATGGTAGTCATATATGTGTGATGCACAGACTGCATAGGTATGAGACCTACATTATGCAGGAAGTTTATACTTCTACACATTTGTTCGCCTACTACAGGTCCCACATTTACCTAGGCATCACTGCAGTTAGGAGTCATGTGCTTTGGGGCTGTCTCTGTCTGATGATAGACATACACAGACATTAAGTGGGTAAGTAACTTTTGTGGACATTGGATGACATTACTTTTAATATTTGTATGTGCATTCCTTTGTTGGTAAGTTCCTATGCTGTCATTTGCCTCTTAGTTGCTGGGTATGTGCACTGACCTTTCAGTCTTAGGGTGTGTGTGTGTGTGTGTGTGTGTGTGTGTGTGTGTGTGTGTGTGTGTGTGTGTGTGTGTGTGTGTGTGTGTGACATCCTTTGCCTTTTATCCAGGGCAAAGGCATTTTTTGCATACCTACTTCTCCCAGCCACCTCTGCAGCTGGAGGTTCCCCTTCAGATTCCTTGTCTGTATTTGCAGGAAGTGATGGCCCTGCCTGTAGTCCAGAAATGTGTGTTCCTTGAACAACTGCAGAAATATTAAACTGTTGAAAAACACGAACAAGATGGGTCTGGAAGCAAGGAGAGCGAACTCCACGTAATAAAACACTGTTTATTGTAAGCGCTTTCGGCTCGGTCACTACCAAGCCTTCTTCAGACAAAACAGTGTAAGACCAACGGTTGAGATTTAAATACAATAATTAATTACATAGCAATTAAAAATTAAAAGGGAAATACTCACATTTTAAAATATCAAAATAAAGAAACATTTCAAAATAAACGTAATTTCCTCACTACTCTCAATACATATATGTGTAGAACAAAAAACTAGTTATAAGCATATATAATATGCATATTATTATAAACAATAAAATTATTATAATAAAAATTCCATTATTATGAAAATATTAATATACATTGTTTCCAATAATTATATAAATATTATAAACATTAATTTAAAAATGTATTTTTATATTTATATATGTATATTGTTCTACCTATTTAGTGCCAGCAATTTCAAAATACATTTAATAGACAATGTTTCATTTAAGCCTGGATAAGAATGTGCATTAGTTATAATTTGCCATTTTAGTTCATCTAAACTCCATAAACTCCATCCTCCACCCAGGTAAAGTCAGTACCACTCCTCCTAACATCCCTTACTCCTCAGAAAATATTGCTACCTCATTCAACACACACTTCACCCAAACCATACTATCACTAGCTAAACAAAACAACCCCCCTCCCCTCCAACCCACACCTTCAACTAGTAATCTCCCCACTGCCTTCTCTTTTTCTCCTGTACCTACCTCCAACATAAAAAAACTCTTAACTAAACTTAAACCCACCAAATTAGCAGCAGACAACCTCCCAAGTGAATACCTACAAATTGCAGCTGATGCTCTGGCCTACCCAGTATCCATCTTGATTAACCGATCTCTGTCAGAAAGTCACGTTTCACATTGTGGAAAGTCTCACATATAAATCCCCTCCACAAAGGTGGACCGTCTGCAGAACTAACCAATTACCGCCCCATAGCTATTCTCTCTCCACTCTCCAAAATACTAGAGAGATGCATACACTCTTAGGTCTCACACTACCTCCTTACTAACAACCTTTCCAGTACTCAGCATGGTTTCTGACCAAACCATAGCACCACCACTGCCTTACTCTCCTTTACAAACACTATCCTTCAGCATAAAAACAATGGCTATCTCTCCTCTGCTACTTTCCTAGACCTATCTAAAGCATTTGACATGGTCCCACACAAACAACTTATCTCTGTCCTCAGTAACCTATCCTTCTCACAATCAGTCACCAACTGGTTTCAGAGTTACCTGTCTGACCGCCAACAATCCGTTGTATGGCAGAATGACATATCTCCCCAACTACCTGTCTCCATAGGGGTTCCCAAGGATCCATCCTTGGACCCTACTTTTCTCTGTTTACACCAATAATCTAGCCTCTGCCACCAAACATGGCACACTCATCCAATACGCAGATGACTCTACCATCATCTGCTCAGCCCAGTCCCTACCCAAACTGCAAAAAGTCACACAGGAAGCCTTTTCCTCTATTGAAACATGGTTATCTGATGCCCAATTAATACTCAACCCAAACAAAACTAAACTACTCATCTTCCAACCCACCAAACATACTCAAAACATCTCTCACTTTAACATCACAGCAAAAGACAACACCACTATATACCCAACTGAACACACCAAATTGCTAGGAGTGGAAATAGACAATAAACTAAAATTTGACATTCACATATCCATGACCATAAAAAGTCCACAAAAACTAGGAGCATTATACAGAAATAAACAATTTCTCACCAAAGCAGCAAAGATTTCAATAGCAAATTCCCACCTTATCTCCACCCTACTTTATGCCTCTCCAGTATATACCAACCTAAGGCAATGTGATCTAAACAAGCTAGAGACCTCCTACAACAAAATCGCAAATTGCCACAGGGCATCCTACCGTAGTCACCACTGTCTCTCACTTGCTGAACTGGGCTGGCTTGAACTCCCTCACCTCCTTCAGTGGTATCAACTCTCACTCACCCACAAACTAGTAAACCATCCACTAAATGTCCCATCCCTCCAGAATCTACTCCAACCCTATCGCACCACCAGACCACTAA
This sequence comes from Protopterus annectens, assembly GCF_019279795.1. Lineage (NCBI taxonomy): Eukaryota > Metazoa > Chordata > Ceratodontiformes > Protopteridae > Protopterus > Protopterus annectens. The sequence goes on along the minus strand of NC_056726.1, from coordinate 1,707,215,690 downwards.
GATCCAGCAACAAAAATCACTTGCAGATCACTAAAGCCAATAACTCTGCTGGTGAAGCACTATTCTCTTGCACCATAGCCAAATTATGGAACTCACTCCCACCCACAATTACCTCCACCATCATGCACCAACTTCAAAACTTTATTAAAGCACCTAAAACATGCTGGCTATGCCCTTGCAACTCCCACTCTAATATCATCCACCCCATCCAACTACTACCTTTCTTTCACCTCCACTAACTACCTTGATGATAGCAAGCTCAGATGCTCATAAGCCTAGTACTTATTATACAGCAGGAACTTCTCATTGTTACATTTGTTAAAGCCTGTTATGTACTTCACAGATAAAGATTCTAGTTGTCTACTGATGTACTATGTTCTTCATCTGTAAATATGTTGTAAGTAATTTCTATGTTAAATTGTTAATCACTATGTAATCGAATGTAACTACTGTCTGTTGATTTTACTGTGGAGCTTTTCTCCCCGGGCCTCCGCTGAAAATGGACCCACGTCCAGTCGGACACTCCCGGTCAACAAATTTAAATAAATAAATAAATAAAGAATCGCCAATTAGCTGAAAATTACAGTTTTGTACCTACCATAAATGTAGATGTCCGAACTGGATAGCATCTGCAGTCATAGCAACTGGGTTGTCCTGTCGTCAGGCAGCCCTTCGGTCGGCCGGATTCCAAAGTCCGGGTCCGGCTTCGGTTGATGTCGCACTTCACCCGACGTCATCTCTGTTGGTCTTCGGGTATAAAGGCATCAGCCGACGCCATTTTCCTCAGTGTTTCTTGCCCCAGATGCCAGTTGCCCTCTTGGAAGGCTAAGTTTTGGGTAAATGCCAATGTTTCCAAAAAGATAGAAGGCAAACACAAAAAATAAGCATGTATGTACATATATACAAACAAATACACCATAAGAGACCCCCCCCCCGCCAGCTAGCTATTAGGAGGGTAAATACCCTAGGAGTACCACAGAGGGGAAGGAGTAATCCTGACTCCAGATGCTTTCCAGTTCGGACATCTACATTTATGGTAGGTACAAAACTGTACTATGTCCTTCATGGATGCATCTGCAGTCATAGCAACTGGGTAGAATACCATAGCCAACTAGGGGAGGAGGAAGAATAGATTATGGTGTGGATAGGATCCCTTGCAGTACTGCAGTGGCAAACCCTGCTCGGGATCTGGAATACAGAGGTAAATTATAATGCTTGGCAAATGTATGCACGGAGGTCCAAGTAGCCGCCTCAATAATTTCCTTGGTTGCCACTCCTCGTAAGAAGGCTGTGGTAGTGGCTGTTGCCCTGGTAGAATGAGGCCTTATGTTCTGTGGAATTGGTTTTCCATGAAAGGAGTAACAGAATCGTATGCAATTTCCTATCCATTTGGAGATTGTCTGTTTGGAAATCGCTTTTCCTTCCCTTCCTGTTGCATAGGCTACAAACAGCTGGTCAGTTTTTCTGTTACTTTTGTTCTGTCCAGGTAGTAGCGTAGCTGTCTATGTACATCCAAGGTATGCAGCATTCTTTCCCCTCTGTTTTGTGGGTTTGGGAAGAAGGTAGGTAGGTGGATTGCCTGGTTTAAAGACACTCTGGATACCACCTTAGGCATAAATGTAGGATTAGTCCTCATGGACACTCTATCTTGGTGGAAGATTAGGAAGGGTTGTACTGCCATTAGGGCCTGAAGTTCAGAAACCCTTCTTGCTGAGGTTATTGCCAGTAGGAAAGCAGTTTTCCACGATAGATGCTGCAGGTCTGCTGTTGCTGCTGGTTCAAAAGGTGCGAGTGTCAACTTTTCCAGCACAAAGTTCAAATCCCAAGCTGGCAATGGTGGTTTCCTAGGAGGTTTTACATTCTTGATCCCTCTGAGGAACTGCCTGAGTAAAGGATGTGAAAAGACAGGTGGATCAAAGCTGTATTCTGCTGAAATAGCTGATGCATGTATCTTGATGGAGGAATAGGACAGGCCTGTATGTAGAAGCTCTGCCAAATACTCCAGAATGTTAGCAATGTCTATATTGGACACATCTTTTCCTCTTTCAGCACTCCAAATGACAAACCTTTTCCATTTTCCTGCATAGTTCCTTCTTGTTGAAGGTCTGCAGGCTTCAAAGATAATGTCTTTAACCCTTTGGGAAAGCTCTGGATTAGTTGCTGCTATGTGATGTTCCATGCAGTCAGTTGCAAAGTTTTTAGGTTTGGATGCATGATGCTGTAGTTGTTCTGGGTTAACATCAAAGGCATCAGGGTATTGGCCATATTTTGTCCCGAGACATGCTCCTCAGCAATGGGTACCAGTGTTGTCTTGGCCAGTTTGGAGCTATCAGGGTTATCCTTGGATGTTCCTCCTTGATTTTTAGTAATACCTTGTGTATCAAGGGAAGAGGTGGGAATGCATATGCTGTCAGACCTTTCCAGCTGAAGGAGAGCGAGTCCACTTTCCATGCAAGTGGGTGGAATGTCCTTGTACAGAATTTTTGAGCTGGTGATTGAGAGGGAAGTGAATAGATCTATCTGTGGCATTCCCCATTTCTTTGAGATGGCCTTGAAGATGTCCGGGTGTAGCATCCATTCGTGAGCATCCGAGGTGGTTCTGCTTAACATGTCTGCTAGAGTATTCTCCTTTCCTGGTACGAACATTGCCTGTAACTGGATGTTGTAGCTGAGCCAGGTTCCAAAGGTCCAAAGTCATTCTGCATAGTGGGTATGAATGAGTGCCTCCCTGTTTGTTGATGTACCACATGACTGTGGTGTTGTCTGTCCTTATCATCAAATGTCCTGCTTTGAGGAATGGTCTGAATTTTGGATTGCCAGCTTTACTGCCAGCATTTCTTTTAGGTTGATGTGCAAATGGAGCTGGTCCTGTGTCCACAATCCTTGTACGCATTTGTCCAGCATGTGAGCCCCCCATCCTAGGTCTGAGGCGTCTGTTGTGATGGTTTGGCTTGCTTGATAGTTGTGGAAAGGTAGGCCTGGATTTGACTGGCATGCTTGAGCCCACCATAGGAACTCCTGTTTTAGGCATGGGATTAGAGGAATTTCTGCTTCTAGGCTGTGCCTGTGTTGGGACCATAAATTCTTTAGGTACCACTGTAGTTTTCTCATATGTAGTCTGGCATGTGGAACCAAGATTATGCAGGATGCCATGAAGCCCAAGGCCTGTAGAACTTTTCTTGCTGTTAGCTTGTTCTGTTTTGTTAGTGCCAAGAAGTAAAGAGGAGTTCTTTTGTTTTTCTGCAGTTAGGAATGCCATTTGTTTTACTGTGTCCAATTCGCGCCCAAGAATGTCCTTGTTTGGGATGGTATCAGCCTTGACTTTTGTAAATTGACTGTGTATCCCAGTGCTTGTAGCAAGTAAATGACCCTTTGTAAATCTGTTGTCAGCTTGCTTTTGTTGTCCCCTGTAGCAGACAGTCGTTCAGGTATGGATAAATTTCGATTCCCTGTAGTCTGCAGTGAGCGATTACTGATGCCACGCATTTTGTGACTACTCTGCGCAGTAGATAAGCCAAAGGGCAATGCTGAGAATTGATAGTGCTCTGATCCTGCAAGAAATCTGAGGTATCTTCTGCAAATTGGTCGTATGGGGACGTGCAGGTATGCCTCCTTGAGATCTAGAGTTACCAGCCAGCACTCCTTGCCCAGCATGGGAAGAAGTTGCTGGAGGGTCAGCATTTTGAATTTTGGGACAATGATGTATGTATTTAAGATGGACAGGTCGAGAATAGGTCTCCAGCTTTTTTCCTTTCTTGGAACTAGGAATAGTCTGGAGTAGAATCCTTTGCCTTGTTCTGTTATTGGCACTTTTTCCACAGCTCTCATCTTTGTTAGTTGCATTATCTGCTGTAGAGCTTCTGTTTTTTGATTTGGAGGCAGGTTTGGCATCCCTCTTTTGACTGGTAAGGTGTGGAAGTGGAACCGGTATCCTTGGTCTATGGTTTGCAGAATCCACTTGTCTGTTGTGATATAGTGCCAGTTTTTTGAAAATAAGGTTAATTTTCCGCCTAATGGTGCTGCTATTTGTTCCCTGGTAGGCGGAGTTAGAATCAAGTCACTGTGCTGCTGTAGTGGCAGTGGCTGTGTCTGTGCCTCTGTTATTACCTTGCCACTGTCGTCCTCTGTAGGTACCCCCTCTGGATTGATTTCTGCCTCTGGGTCGTCTATTCCTGCCCCTTTGGGATCTTGTGGAGTCAGGAAAGGACCAATTTTTGGCAGGCCAGTTCCTGCTAAACCTTGGGGGTTGGACCTGCAAGAAATCTTTAACTGTTTGTACAGATTTTGCCTTTTCTTCCATTTTCTTCATTACCTGCTGGGCAGGTGTACCAAACAAACTGGCCCTATCCATAGGTGCATCTAATAACTTAGCTTTAACATGATCCGTAAGACCTGTTCCTTCAGCCATGCATGTCTTCTTATCACTGTGCCAGTCATGGCTGATCTAAATGAAGCCTCCAGTGCATCATAGCCACATTTTAAGGAATGGTTACTGACCTGTTGTATGTTATTTACCATTTCTAATATATATTTCTTATCTATAGAGTCATTAGAGGATAGCTTTTTAGTTAACTGATCAAGCATAAACTCTTGGTATTGTATCATGTGAAACTGACAATTTAAAGCTCTAGCTGAGAGAGTAGCAGAGGTGTAAACCTTTTGCCCCATCTGTCTAAAGACCTGGCTTCCCTTTGAGAAGGGATAGGGTTTTTGCTGTGGTCGAGGCTGCTGCCTTAGGCCCCTGGGATATGGTTTCGGGTCTGCAAGTGGGGCCTTGTATAAGTGGTGATGAGTATCTGGAACCCTGTAAAATCTGTCTGGTTTGACAGGGGCTGGAGGCAAGGAATCTGGTGCAGTGCAGACATCATTAAATGCATCGTCCACAACAGAGAGGACAGGAGGTATAGCTAAAGGCCTGTGTTGTGGTAGGTGCAGAAAAGTCCTAAGTCTTTTTCTGGAATCTGAGAAATCCTGTTCCTGCCATTGGAATTGTTCTCGCATGGCATGTAAGGTTTCCCCAAAGGAGAATTCTTCTGGTGGAGAAGCAGCTGGAATGGATTCTTCAGCATCTGAGTCTTCATAATTTGAGAAATGAGCCTCTGGCTGGTCTGTAATATCAGAGTCCTCCGCGGAATCATCAGAGGACACAGGCTCGGGGCTCTGCTCTAGGTCTCTTTCTGGGGCTGAGAGGCCCTGTCTGGGTGAGATTAAGATCCCCTAATTAAGGATATTAAATCCTCTGCCAGAGTAAGCATTTGTGAACTAGAAGTGGGCCTAGTAGAGGGGGGCTTAACAGGCACTGACTTAGTAGATTTGGCTGCTTTAGCCCTGGCAAAGGCCTTAATAGACATGGCTGCAGGAGGCCTAGCAGCACCACGTGCTGGGGTAGAGACATCCAAAGGGATGGTGTCTGATAAGTCAGTAGTAACCACTGTAGGTAAGATTTCTGAGGCCGTTTCAAGTAGGGTAGCAGGAGCCTCAGTAGTAGTCATTGATTCAGCTGTGCTTTGATCAGTTTTCTCGGTTTCGGCGAAACCGAGACACTCGGGATTTGCTTAACCATGGTTTCGGCGAAACCGCGGACCGCGAGTGTCGGTCTTTTCTTTGCTTTTTTAACAATTTGGGTAGTCGGAGGATCCGACGGCATAATGTACGCAAAATCTGCGCCGAAAAACTGTTCCGCAAACTCCGTCCGGCGCCTGAGCGCTCGGTTGAATGAGCACAGGCTGAACAGGCTGCTACGTCGTGGTCTGGGCCTATACAAGGCAAACAGTAAGAGTGGAAAACTTTATGAGGTATTTGTAACCCACAAGTTAAACAGTTATTGACTTTTTCTGACATCGGCAGAGGCAAGAAAGAGTCCCCAACGGGTACTTAGCTTTAGAAGTCTTGTAGTATTGAGTAGTAATCTCTGGATCTGACCGACCGGCACTTGCAAACAGCTTCTGCTTCGGGCGCCACGCGGCAAGAAAGACTGAGGAAAATGGCGTCGGCTGATGCCTTTATACCCGAAGACCAACAGAGATGACGTCGGGTGAAGTGCGACATCAGCCGAAGCCGGACCCGGACTTTGGAATCCGGCCGACCGAAGGGCTGCCTGACGACAGGACAACCCAGTTGCTATGACTGCAGATGCATCCATGAAGGACATCACCTGATGTTCATAAGGATCATTTACATATATCCCATGTGCCTCTGATACAAGAGGTTTGGGAGGTCACTTTATGAAAGTTCTAACTTTGCTAGATTTTCATTTTGTTTTTACTCATTTTTTTGTATTCAGGAATGCTAATGATTTGGGTTAAATCTACACATTAGGAAGGTAATGGTGTAGCTATGCAAGTGGAAGGAGGGGAGTCTGACTGGATACAGAAAACTGTTAGTAGCTACTTGGAAGAGATTCTTCTACAAGTCACTGCACTATTTCATAAGTTGTGTTTGTCATCTGCACACACTGTTTACATCTTCATATTTGGTATAGTTCAATATGCAATAGAAAAAAAAAATGTGATGTATGTTATTATGAAATTTCACTGCTGTTATACTGCACATATGGCAGTTCTTAGTGCCTCCCCCCAGTGAGAATGATGAAGATTGTGCCATAGGCTATATTCATTTCTGTTTGACTATGGTAGTCATATATGTGTGATGCACAGACTGCATAGGTATGAGACCTACAGTATGCAGGAAGTTTATACTTCTACACATTTGTTCGCCTACTACAGGTCCCACATTTACCTAGGCATCACTGCAGTTAGGAGTCGTGTGCTTTGGGGCTGTCTCTGTCTGATGAAAGACATACACAGACATTAAGTGGGTAAGTAACTTTTGTGGACATTGGATGACATTACTTTTAATATTTGTATGTGCATTCCTTTGTTGGTAAGTTCCTATGCTGTCATTTGCCTCTTAGTTGCTGGGTATGTGCACTGACCTTTCAGTCTTAGGGTGTGTGTGTGTGTGTGTGTGTGTGTGTGTGTGTGTGTGTGTGTGTGTGTGTGTGTGTGTGTGTGTGTGTGTGTGTGTGTGTGTGATATCCTTTGCCTTTTATCCAGGGCAAAGGCATTTTTTGCATACCTACTTCTCCCAGCCACCTCTGCAGCTGGAGGTTCCCCTTCAGATTCCTTGTCTGTATTTGCAGGAAGTGATGGCCCTGCCTGTAGTCCAGAAATGTGTGTTCCTTGCCCTTACTGTTCCTGTTGTAGCTGTTTCCTCTAGATAATACTGTGCAACATGGCACAATCTGTGAGAACATCTGCCCAGGTACCTGGGTCATACTGCTGGGCAACCCTGATGTGTCTAGACAGCAGAAAATATCTTCAGCATAATAGACACATGCACTATGATGTTTCTAGTTTGACTGTGGGCATCATTGTGTCCTTCTTCTGTGGATATGTGTGCATTTCATATGGCTGTCAAGAAACATGGTTCCAGTGCATAACCTGCATCACCCAGTAGAAGGCCTTTCAGAATATAACTCTTGGCAAACCTTGTATAAAAACCTGAGGAGTGCCATATGTGTCAGTAGTGATTATTGCCTCGGTTACCGTATGTCCTTCTCTGTTCAGCAGGTAGGGCTTTTACTTCAATGTGAGTGCAGTCTATGACCCCTGAGACTTCAGGAAAGTGTGCTATAGCATAGAATTCCTACATTGTTATTGCTCTCTCCTCTGCTGTATGTAGAAAATAGATGTCTTCTCTTGTAAGTTGTAGCATAGCATTTAGATACTGGTGAAATATTCTGGAAGCTACTGCCTGAGACATCCCTAGTATATGTCCTGTGGGTGTCTGGAAAGTACCAGTTGCTAATCTTTTAATGCTACACATACTTAGTTTCCACTGGTATAGCTTCTCCTCAATTTCTCCTGAGTCTGAGGTGGGGCAGCAGAGGTTACAGATTTTCTGTACTGTTTCCCCTATCAACCCTGTATTACTGTACTGTTTCAATATCATGCAGTCCATGATATGTTAAACAGGGTCTGAACACCCTTATTCTCCTTGAACGAGGTCTATCTGTAGCATAAATCTGACCCTGTTGCACATACACCTAAATGTGATGGTGGCTATATTCCAATAGGTTTTGGTGTTCAGACTAATGGGTTACACCATCTCTACACGGTTACTTTATAGCTTCCACAATGGCTCCACCATATTGGATTGGTTCATTTGCATGCAGTTCAGTTCTTTACGCTTTAATTAGCATACTATGTTGTTTACCTTTGTTTGGTGGCTCTGCAATGTGTAGAGATATTTAATGAATACAAATGGTGTAATGTACACATGATAGCAGCAAGGAATAAGTCATTCATGAATCCGGCCCATTATAATATTAAAACAGTGAGTATGTAGGCATCATCAAAGAACAGTGAAAGAAAAAATCCCCACAGAACTACATTTCATCTTGCTACTCTCGCATATATATCCCAGTGTCAGACAATCACAGAATAATGTTAACTGCTCTTTGCTTTTAGTGAAAGCATCACCAGTGCCTTATTCCCAATGGTTAGCCACTTCATGTGTGCTTATCTGACACTGGAGTATGAGACAACTGAAAGAAATAATGGCTACAGCTACGATTTCAAACTTCTGTCTGCTTAACCTCTCCCCACCCCCATTCCATGGTCATGGCTTTTTTGTCTCCCTCTGATAGAAGATTGTGAAGAAAGTGAAAGAATATAATGACTATGGTACTGTAAATCAATTTACTATTCTCGTGTATATAGAATAGTAATACCCACCATGTTAATGGTTAATAAACCTTCGCTTTCACTCACTAACCATCCCAAACAGATCTCCAGTATTGATGATCACCTCCAATGTATGGTCAACAGAAAGTACAAGAAATTAGAAGTTATGTACTCACCATAACGTTCCATCTGAGTAGGTGTATTCATTTGTCTGCAACCTGTGGGTTATGGATCCGACATCGGATCTGAACCGGCATGGTTAACCAGCTATGGATCCAAGCTCTCAGCTCCTCCCCTCACCCATAATGCCCTGCTCTCCCTACATGACCTCAGATCGAGTTTTCCAACAGCATAAACACCCTGAAAAGGGTAACACAACATATGCAGGAAACTGAAAGGCCAGGGGGATAGGAGGGCAGGATGGTTGCAGACAAATGAATACACCTACTCAGATGGAACGTTATGGTGAGTACATAACTTCTAAATCTGAAGTAGGAGATTCATTTGTCTGCAACCTGTGGGACAGAGTCCCCAGCTACCTGACTCTTGGCGCCATCATGGAAGGATATTCCGAGCACCGCTGAGCCAAAGGATGCTCTACCCCTAGATGTAAGATCCAACTTGTAGTGGGAAATAAAGGTATGAGATGAAGCCCACGTGGCTGCTGCACAAATATCATCTAGAGGAATCCTAGCCTTAAAGGCTGCCGAGGTAGAGACTGACCGGGTTGAATGGGCATGTACACCCTCTGGTGCGGGCCTTCCCGCTTGATAAGCTAGTAAGATACATTGTGAAATCCAGCGAGATAATGAGACTTTGGAAATTGGCTTGCCCAAATTAAATTTAGCAAAGGAAATGAACAACTGGTCGGATTGCCTATGACCAGCAGTCCTGTTTAGATAAAATCTAAGTTGCCTGTGAACGTCTAAGGAATGAAGCTTGTATTCACCCTTGTTTTGATATTTAGGGAAGAAAACAGGGAGGTTAATGGATTGATTAATGTTTGCTTCAGAAGCTACCTTAGGAAGAAAGGACGGGTTGGTCCTGAGGTAAACACGGTCCAGATGAAAGACCAAGTAAGGAGGTTTAGCTGATAATGCTTGAAGCTCTGAGACTCTCTTGGCCGAAGTAATGGCTACTAAGAAGGTGGTCTTGAAAGATAAGAATTTCAGATCTACCGTAGCCGCCGGTTCGAAGGGGGGGGGGGCGGTCAAGGCCTGAAGAACTAAGGAAAGGTCCCAAGGAGGAACCGCTTGCTTTATAGGGGGCCTGAGAAGAAATGTACCTTTAAGGAAAATCTTACACAATTTGGCAGACATCAGTGGACTGGAGTCATGACCAATGTGATAGTGAGAAATTGCCGCAAGTTGTACTTTGACCGTGGAACTGCTGGCACCATCATTAAAAAGAGTGGTTAAGAAGTCAAGCACCAAAGAGAGAGGAACTGTGAAGGGGTTTAGGCCTTGCCGCTCCACCCACAAAGAGAACCGCTTCCACTTGCTATGGTAGACTTTCCTAGTGGATGGCTTATGAGCTGCCACCAGGATGGCCTTAACAGGGGACGAAATACCGGGAGTCCTGATCAGGAGTGGAACTGGAGCAGCCAAGCGGTCAGCCTGAGGTTGTCCAGGTTCGGAGGAGATAAGTGGGATGGATGAGAAATCAGATCCGGAATGGGATCTAGAATCCAAGGAGGATTCACTGAGTGAGACCTTAGGAAGGGGAACCAGGTCTGTCGAGGCCAAAAAGGAGCAATGAGGATCATTCTGCACCCCAACCGAGAGGCTTTCTGAAGAACTTGGAGCATCAGAGGCAAGGGGGGATAAGCATAAAGAAGACTGGGTGGCCAAGCATGCACCAGAGCGTCTCTTGGGGAACCTCCGGGAGGAGGTATCAGGGTGAAAAAACTGTCGCATTTGGTGTTTGAGGGAGATGCAAAAAGATCGCAACAAGGAGTTCCCCACTGTGCAAAGATGCGTTCCGCTACCTGAGTATTGAGAGACCACTCGTAGGGGGTGAGAATGGTGCGACTGAGTTTGTCCGCCAGGATGTTGGACCGACCCGGAATATGCGTTGCTATGAGAAAGCGGTTGGTGGAGATTGCCCATTCCCACACTCTCATGGCTTCTCGACAAAGGGGGTAAGACCTGGTTCCTCCCTGTTTGTTGATATACCAGACAACAGACATGTTGTCCGATTGAATTGCAATTGTTCCCAAGGGAAGAAAGGCCTGAAGTGCTAGCAAAGCTAAGAGCACTGCTCTCATCTCTAGAACATTGATATGCAGCGAGGTCTCTGAATCGTCCCACGTGCCTTGGACCGTCCGGCCTGCAAAATGCCCCCCCCACCCGAGGCGGGAGGCGTCCGTGGTCACCGTGGCGAGAGGGGGAGAGGCACAAAAGGGGCATCCTCCATGGAGATCTGGAGAGTGTAGCCACCACAGGAGGGACCGCCTGCACGCTTTGCTGATCGCAATGGGATGATGCATAGGAAGAGCAAGATACGACCACTGAACCATGAGTGTCCATTGAAGGATACGCATATTGAACCTGGCGAGAGGAAGAAGCGCAATCGCTGCCGCCATGGACCCTAGGGCCCTCAGGACCAACTCCGCCGGAACTGAGCTTGAGTGGAGAATGGCCCGCACCTGGAGCTGTAGGCTTTGCACTCTGTCCGCTGTGAGGAAGGCTCTCAATCTCCTCGTGTCTAACCTGGCACCTATAAAATCTATGAGCTGCATGGCTGCTAGGTTGGATTTTTTTGTGTTTATCGTGATGCCCAGGCATGGAGCAAGATGGAGAAAGGAGTCTCGCACCAAGAGAGGTAGATGCCTTGTTGGGGTGGTGAGAAGCCAGTCGTCCAGGTAAGGAAAGACCTGCACCCCCTGAAGCCTCAGGTGGGCCGCTACCACTGCTAATACTTTGGTGAACACCCTGGGGGCTGTGGTGAGACCAAAGGGAAGGACCCAGAATTGGTAGTGACTGGCTCCCAGCCGGTAGCGGAGAAACCTCCTGGAGCGCCTGTCCATTAGTATGTGGTAGTACGCATCCTTGAGGTCTATTGAGCACATCCAGTGGTTTTCTCCCAGAAGGGGGAGAATAGACTGCAATGTAACCATTCGGAATTTCTCCTTGGGAACTGCCAGGTTCAAAAGAGAAAGGTCTAAAATTGGTCTTAGATCCCCCGTCTTTTTTGGCACTAAAAAGAACCTGGAGTAGAACCCTAATCCGATCTGGTCTGGGGGGATGGGCTGGATGGCTCTTTTCTTTAGCAGATGGCCAATTTCTGCCAAAGCAGCCTCCCACTGACCGGGTGGAACGTCGGGGAGGGACTTCAATTTTGGCAAGTGAAGAAAGGGGATACGGTATCCTCTGGATATGATCTGGAGAACCCAGCGGTCTGATGTTATGGACTCCCATGCCGCTAGGTGCTCCGAAAAACGTCCCCCGACTGCCTCCAGAGTGGAGCAGCTGGGCAACCCCTCAGGGCTGCTGCGTGGGCCGTTCAGAGAAGGGTTCTCTGGACCCGAAGTTCCTGGGAGCCCCTCTGCCCCTAGGGCGGCACCCTCCCTGTCCTCCTCTGCCACGGAAGGACTGCTTGTCCAGAGCAGGCTGGGATTGCTGCGACTTCCGGAACCACATCTTCTTCTGACCCTTTTGGTTCCTAGAATAGGGCCTCTGGGGTGCAGAGAAGCGGATTCCGACGGCAGACAGCATCTTCCCATCCTTCTTGCTATGGGTCAAAGTGTCGCGAACAGTTTTGCCAAAGAGGGCAGAACCATCAAAAGGGGCATTCGCAAATGACACCTTGAAGGGCTCCGAGAAATCGCAATGACGGAGCCAGGCCTGATGTCTAGTAACTAGGCCTGCCCCTGCGGCTCTAGCGGCACCTTCCATAGCATGGGATAGTAGCCGCATAGAGGTATTAGTGACGGACCTGAGAGTGGCCATACGGGTGGAGTGCAGCACTTTGTCCTCCTCCGACATGGACTCTGGGGGGGATGCAGCGTATTCTTTTATAAGATCGCGCTGCATCCTAATCACATGTGCCAGGTAGTTCAGCGCCCTCACTGAGAAGGTCGCTGAACTAAACATCCGCTTCCCCAAGCGGTCCATCATCCGAGACTCCTTGCTCGGGGATGGACTGAGGACTCTCCTGAGCAAGTTCCCTCTTGGTGGCCGCGCCGTCAACATGGCATCTACCGGAGGCCCCTTACTCCAATGGGCACGGTCAGCGGGGACTGAGAATCGGTCGGGCCTTTTGGGATTGGCTCCACGGTGTCCGGTTCCTTCCACGCCCTGGTGGTAATGAGGTCCACCAGGGGGTCGGCAGGAGGGGACACCCAAGAGGTAGACGGGCCCGCTTCAAATGCCTTCAAGAACACGGACTCGTCCGAGGAAGACTTGGGGGCAGACCACCCCCCCTTATGCGGAGCATTTCCATGATGTCTCCAAATGAGACATCCTCGGGGGGTGACCTTGGGGAGCCTTCCCCTTCCTCCAAGTCCGTGTCTTCTGTGAGAGACTCGGGGGAGTCAATGTGCCTCCTTTTGCACGTATGTTTGCGGGGAATATCCTCCGGGGGGCTGTCAGAGGACTCCTCGCAAACAGTGACCTGTTCCAGGGGAACAGCTTGGGGCAAAGGAGCGGGCTGTCCCAAGGGCTGGATGGTGGAAGCCTGACCCAGTGCAGATGGAGCGCGGGACGGAGCCGAAGCAAGTGCCGGGGGTCCGGAGACCCTCAACAGGGCCCTCTCCACTACATCAAAAGCTGAAGGGGAGCCGACCTCGACCAAAGGATCCGACAATCGGCTCCCCCTTGGATCCGAGGAGTGGATCGGAGCCGGTGCCGAAGCTCTCGGATCCGAAGGGACAGTGCGCTCCGACACAGATGGCGCCGAAGGAGCACTGATCCCCCCAGAACCGAAGCTCGGATCCAGGCTCCGAGAGGTCAGATCTGAAGCACTCGAGGGCAGGGTCGGATCCGAAGTACCAAGTACTATTGGCGCCGACCCACCCCCGGCTCCGAAGCTGCTCGGCTCCAACTGCTCCGAACCCGGGTAGCGGGTCAGAGAAGGAGCAATTGGTTTAAAGAAAGGGGTCGAGCTCCCCCCCAGAGGGGGGGGAGGCAAGAGCACTCCCATCTGCATCTGGGCCTGGATGAACCTTCTCATCATCCGGTCCAGATCAGCGTCTGACAGGCTATAGGTCGATCTCGACGAGGCTACCGAGGTAGGCCTAGAGTGCCTCCTGGATAGCCTCGATGGAGATCGGGTCTCCTCCTCCTCAGGTCCCAGTGAAAAACACACAGGTGACCGGAGCCGAGGAGGGGGAGAACCAGCAGACAAGGAGGCCGGAGGAGAAGCCCGCTTGGCTGGCGGGGCCGAAACAGAGGTCTCGGCCCGCCGCTTATGGTGCTTCTCCCTCCGGTCCTTCTTTCTAGCTTCCCTCTCCTCCGAACCACTGCAGGGAGGTTGAGTCCCAGGAGGAGGAGGGGGAGCCGGAGAGGAGACAACCGTAGAAACGGTTACCCCCGAAGGAGCGGAGGCCGGAGCCGAGTCCGGGGGCAAAAGACCCGCCAAGACAAGCTTGGACCTCCGCTCCTTCAATGCCCTGGGGTTGAACCCTGCACAAATGGAACATCCAGAAGTGAGGTGTTCAACCCCAAGGCATCTAACGCACCGAGTGTGGCCATCAGCAGGGGAAAGCTTATGGCCACACTCGGAGCACTTAGAGAACACAGCTTTGGGTTGATCAGACATCCCAAAGTACTAAAAGTTACTTTAAACTAAAGGTAAAGCAAAGTAACTAAACCACACAACAGGCCCAAACACACACTACGCTACCAGCGAGGGGAGGGAAATAAGTAAAATTAAATTTAACACACTAAAAAGTATAATTAAGTAATAGGGAAACCTAAACTTTCACACAACTTTCACACAAAAATTCAAATTTTAAGTCTTTAAACACTGAAAAAATGCACTTAGCTGAAGAGCTTAGGAACACAAATCTGGTCACCAGCGCGGCAAACAAGATCTGAGGTCATGTAGGGAGAGCAGGGCATTATGGGTGAGGGGAGGAGCTGAGAGCTTCGATCCATAGCTGGTTAACCATGCCGGTTCGGATCCGATGTCGGATCCATAACCCACAGGTTGCAGACAAATGAATCTCCTACTTCAGATTAATGGTTACTGTAGTAAATGTTAAATGCTTGTACAGCTTTCCTATGATTGGCCTAAAAAAAAAAAAAAAGATGGAATGGTGATGTGGAAGTGTGCATTGTAACTGCATCCAACTAAATAATCACAAATCTCTAAGCAGACAACCAAGAAATGTTGTAGTAATAGATTGTCTGCCACAAAACAAAACAAACAAAAACAAAAAAAACAAATCTACAATAGACCACAACTCTACCAATAGAGGGTAAGTCCAGCAACTGCTGCCACTGATTTCTATGTTCTTCTCCCACAGTAATGATGAAGCAGTCCTTTCCCCATTGTCCATGTCTTGCTACTATCTCAGCAATTGAGAAAATTATAAGGTCACAGGCTCTAACATTCAGGGATTTACTCACAGGCTCTAACATTCAGGGATGTACTTTGTCAAAATGATGTTCCTTTCATCGTAAATCTTGTTTAATATTATAGTTCCACCATGTGGGTTTCTTTCTGGGGTATGTTCTGCACTTATTCCTAAGGAGTACAGCTGTGTCCATGCCACTGTTTACATGCTGGTATAGTGTGGTGGTGTACATTACTGTGTATTCACAGGAGTTTACTGAGATTAATGGGGATTTAAATCATGCCAATGTATCATTTAGAAGTAGGTAGTTTGTATTAAAGAAATTTCTAGAGGTGCTTTGGTTGGAAGAAATCTCTGGTTTCAGTTTTATTTTGAAGTAGACTGCTTTATAATCAGACCTAACAAGTCATAAAGATATGCAAGAGATGGGTCAACATGCTTTAATATTAGTAAGGACAATATCCAAGATGTTATTCCCTCTAGTGGTACTCTGACTAATTGGTCCAGGGCATTTCTATGGACAAAGTCCAGGAATTTATGTACCTGTGCACTACTGATGGTGTAGATTTCCCAGTCTATGGGTGGATAGTTTAGCTCACCTAGAAACATAGTACTGGGTTTGATATTGAGTGATTCTAGTTCCTAACTTCCTATAGATAGTTATTGTGGCTGTCTTGTGTCATAGTGGGGTTCTATAGATAGCTGATAATTGTTACAGGACCTTTCTGATGGTTATTTGGATATGAAGAAGCTCTAGTGCATCATAATGCTTTATCACACATTATGTGAGTCCCTTCTGGATGTAGACTGATGCACCACTTTTTTTCTCCTCCTGCTCACTAGCTGGATAAAATGTGTAGAAGGCATTATAGCTCTGCATAGCTGGAGTACCCTCTGCTATGATCACTGCACAGATGTCACTATCTTCTGGGCTGAGAAGGGCTTCTAGGGAGTGGAGTTTTGTGTTCAGACTCCTAACAGTAATCAGTAATATAGTCATAGTTTACTTTGCTTGTTTCATTATGTTTGCAAGTTCAGACTCCTAACAGTAATCAGTAATATAGTCATAGTTTACTTTGCTTGTTTCATTATGTTTGCAAGTTTATAAGGCTGGCATTCCCTAAAAAGGCATTATGAGAGTGGACAATGTGTTTCCCAATAAATTAAACTCTAGAGTGCACATCTCTAGGGCCATCATTGGTGAAAAAGTATGGTCTATTAGTCATATCCTCCCAGGGTGACAAATATTGGACCCACTTTGAATTACACCAAAAGCCAAGCCAGTTAGTGAAGTTGATTATTTTTTGCTCATATTGGGGCATCATCATTGGAGAAGGTAGAATGCTGCTCAATGTTAGGCTCATATCTGCCTTGGACACATAGTCTGATAGCTCCATCATGTCTGTGTTCATATAACCCAGGGAGGTACACCTCATGTCATTGACACTGGCACGAACTATGACAGAGTCATGCTGGTGCATGCATGATCTGACAAATCCTGGCACCAGACAAGCACCTAACCATCACTATTTCCTTGCTCAACTTGGTAACAGGCACATCTGCATGTCTTACAATGGAGTCACCTATAGCAAGAATGTTTGGTTGGGTCGATGCCTGCCTTATAGGCTCAACATCTGTGAGTTTGTAACTCCTTGTGCTATGTGAGGAAGTACACTTAATATGCTGAGTGTGCTTTGTGCCAGTGTTGTGTTTTGGACATCTTTGAGGTTTAAGCACGTTAATCTTTAGAATCTCAGCATATGATGAATTATGTGTATTATGATGACCTTGTAGAGGCATGATGTGTGGTGTACTGCTAAAGATTTTGGGGTCCGAGGTTATTGTGCATAAGATTTTTGCCTCGAAGGATATTACATATGTACAGCTCTCAAACACTGTGTTATGCTGTTTGAGTAATAGATGATCATCTATGAGTAACAGATGATCATCAGACAGCATAAGACAATTCTTACACTGTCAGAAGATACCCATCTTAATCAGGTTGGGTAGAGAAGTTGTGGGGAAATGCTGGTCTGTGATACTGACAGGCATGACTCTGGTGGGAAGACTTAACTATAACTATAATTGCTTGGAATTAGTGTTTAGAATAATCTGTAGGTGGACTTACTACTCAGTATTTAAGTGTCAGTACAAAAGAGATAGCCTGGAAACTTTCTTATGCCACAAGCAAGAACCAATAAATTAATTATAGTACAAAAAAATCACTGATTTGATACTAAAATCAGTGCAAGCTGTATCGGTACACTCAGTATAAACCAATTTATCCAAGGTCATTTAGTCTGGTGAGTAATTTATGGGGAGAGACTTTGCAAAATGACACTCATGTACTTATTGTCACCAGCCAATAAACAGACAGATAGAGACAATTATGTTGTTAAATTATCATAAGAGGTAGGCAGATACACGGGGTTTAAGAACACAGCGACAACAGGGTGGGATGGAATAACAATTAGACTGTAGCCCTAAGCTGATGGGCCTGGAATTGCCCAATGCAAAGGAAATTCCTGAACTTGCCTGACATACATTCATTACGTAATAATGAAACCAGAGTTTAATAACAACCATTAGACCACTTAAACACCAAAAATGCAGCACAGCTATGTACCTGAATCACTAATATAGGCTTACAAGCCTTAGATAAAGCAGATACAGACTGTTAAAATTAATTTATAATCAGATCTAGAAATGAAAATACTTATCTTTCTCAGTGTATTATAACTATCACAATACAGCAATAATTAAAAAAAGTCACAGCAAGCAGCAACTTTGGAATACTCAGACGCTTAGCTGTGAAGTGTCTGGCCTGGAACTGCCCCAATAAAAAGTCAGGCCCTGAACTAGCCTGACATACACTCGAATGAAATCAGTGCTTAAGTACAACAATTAGACTATTTAAACAGTAAAAATGCAGTACAACTATGTACCAGAATCAATAATATAGGCTTAAAAAACTTTGCTAAAGCACATACAGATTGTTAAAATCAGATCAAGAATTCCTACTAGACATGTATCTTTACATGTTCTTTGTCTTTTTTTTTTTTTTTTTTTTGTGTGTGTATGTGTGTGTGTGTGTGTGTGTGTGTGTGTGTGTGTGTGTGTGTGTGTGTGTGTGTGTGTGTATACATGCACATCTATGTGTGTATGCACATGTGACAGAGAAAATTCTGCCCTACCTACAAATGAGCTCCAGGTACAGTGAGACATTACACCCCCAAAAAAAACTATTTCCCCTTTTCTATTCCCTATTCTTACCACAGTTAAAGGAATGCAGAATTTTAGTTCAGATAATCCTTGTTTCCATGTTTGTTCATAGGTTGGTAATAGGCTATCAGCCCTAGACGATATGCCACAGAGTATAGCTGGAGTTTTTTTAGACAGTCAGCATAGGGCATCTGCTTTAGGCCTGTGACTCTTTTAGCGAGTTATTTCTGTGGCCTTTCCAGATGTTGAAAATGTCTTGTGAGGTACATACCAAACGGGGCGTTGTACTCTATAACAGGTCTAATGAGGGATGAGTACAGTGGGACAATTACCTCCTTTTTTCTGGATGAAAATCCCTTAGTGATGAGGTGTACCACATAGAAGGATTTCCTGACTGTTGTGGCGATGTGGTTATCGAAGGTGAGACCACTGTCCACCTGTTTCCCTAAGTCTCTCATCACACTTTCCATGTTCAGTGTACTGTCACCTATGTGGTAATACATGGGTACATGTTTTTTCCCAAAGAGGATAACTATACATTTCTTGGCATTAAGCTGTAAACATCGCTCTGGCACCAAGCATCTTCATAGGTTCATAGGTTCATAGGTTGGTACTAGGCTATCGGCCCTAGTGCCTATACAAGTCTAGCCATAATAATTCCCTGGATATTTCTTCCCACAATATTTACTTCCCTGGATCCTTGTCTAGCAGGATGACTGATGTGATCCCCAGGGTGAATTTCCTATCTCCCATCCAATCGTCAAGGTTCCTTTTGAAGAGGGCCAAGGAGGCGCTCTGCTTGATATGTATGGGCAGTCTATTCCAGAGTATGGGGAGTCTCTGGGTCAGGAACCTATCTCTCCAGCATGTTTTGTTCATTGAGATGACAAGGCTTAGATCCCTGGAGTGTGTGGCCCTGAGGGATTGTTTCTGTAAGGCCCTTTTGTAGAATATCCACATCATTTGGGGATTCGATAATGGCTCCCAGTTTGCAGTCATCTGTGAACTTTGTTAGCCAGAGTCCCTTGCAGATCAGGCTCGTCAGACTGATGGAACGGTAGTTCCCGGGATCCAAGGTAGATTCCCCCCTTGTGTAGTGCGATAACTGTAGCTGTGTGCCACTCAGTGGGCATGAAGGCTGAGGTGAGGCTATGATTAAACATGACACTTAGGTGAGGTGCCAGCTCATTTTGTAGTTCATGTAGCACACAGCCCGGGATGTCACTTGGTCCCATGGATGCTGTATTCTTAGCTTTGGAGAGTGCGGTTTCTACCTGTGTGGTTATGATTACCATAATTTGGCAATCTTTTGGTATTGAGATGGGCCCTTTAGGGGGTGAGAGGGGGGTGAAGTTGGCACTAAATTGATCTGCCAGGATATTGGCAATATCCTTGGGATCAGTATATTTAATGCCATTCTGTTGTAGCTCAGAGCAGATCTGAGCATTGCCATTTAGATTCTTGACACAACTATAGAATGCCTTGTGGTTGTCTTTGGAATCTTTGGCAATTTTATTTTCGTAACTAGCTTTTGAATATTTTATGAGGGATCTCAGCTTCTTACTCTGGCTAGTAAGGGAGTTTTTTGCATCCTTTGATTTTCCTCTTTTCTGCAACAGTTTCTTCCTTCTGTTGTAAAGTTTATTTATGGCAGGGGACCACCAGATTGACTTCCTTTTTTTGGAGGAGAGCATCTTGGTTCTATTTGGGATGGCCCGATTCATGCACAATTGGATGTGCTCATATAGTTCCGTAGTGTAGGATTCAGCAGTTGAACTTTCAGCTCCTGTCTGCACAGGTGTCATGAAGTTTTTCACTTCTGACTTGAGTAGCATGAAGCTGTCTTTGAAGACGTTTTTTACAGAGGTTTCCTTACTGGGGGGTGGGGGTTGGATGTGGATGTCAAGGGTGATTTGCTTATGATCAGACCTGACCAATGAGGGGTTGACCACTGGTGTGGAGCATCTATCTCTCATGTTGGTAATGACCAGGTCTAGGATATTGGAGCCCCTGGTGGGATAATGGATAAGTTCATCCAGAGCATTGGAATTTATGAATTCCAAGAACCATTGGTAAAAGGTGTTGATACCTGAGTAGTTTTCCCAGTAAATGGCAGGGTAGTTGAAATCACCCAGTATTAGGGTGTCTGGTTGTATCTTAATATTTTCCAGTATGTTTAGAAAGGTGTAGTGAGAATCTTGGGGCATGGTGGGGGATCTGTATCAAGCTACAATTTGGATTGCAGTCTTACCTAGTTTTAGTTGCACCTGAAGAATTTCAGATGCATTGTGTTGGGCAACTAGCCTGGAGGTGTGAATATCCTTGGTGAATATGGACACTCTTCCACCTTTAGTGTTTCGGTCTTGGTTTCGTGGCCAAAAAGTGTGGTAAGAGCAGGGGCGGCTCATGCTATCAGACTGAGGGACTGCAGCCCACCCAGGATATTTCCATAACATTTTAAAAAAATAATTTATTTTCCTAGACAGACAGACTGTGCAAACAGTCACGCTGTGTATATCTGCAAACTCCCGGCCAGAACTCGAAGTGCGCATGCTCGTCGATTTCCGTTTTTTTTTTTTTTTTTTTTTACAAGGAAGGAACACACCTTCTCTTATATGACTGCTGTAAAAGGCAGTCCAGATTTTAATAAAAGCATCAGTGTGATGCCCGGAAATCTATGCGGTTTAACCACATAATCCGCATCACAAATTAGAAGGGGGGTCGGAGTGTCACATTGGCAGGCACGTACGTGACGTGGGTGGCTGGATTGCTACTGACTGGTTCTTGCTCTCTTCTCAGAAAAGAGAGCGAGAAACAATCAGTAGCAATAGTTTATTTAGGTTGTGGCTTGGACTCGGGAGTTTGTTTAGGACCGTTCATTGGTGGATATATATATATTTTTTTTAATCTATGCTACCGGCGTTTTTGGCTTGACGGCTGCCGCTGTGCTTATTGCTTAACCCCCTTAACTGCAGTCAGAGAGAGAGGACGGACTAGTAATATAAACTGAGGTAGGTGTTTATATTGTATTTTATTTATTTATTTATGTTTTTGCTGGCTGCTTCAGAAAAGGCAATTTGGTTGTGTTCAGGTAGAAGAGGAATGTAAAGGTGTGGATGCATTTTTTTTTAATGGATGATGGAAGCAGTAGAGTCAATTGGGAAGTTAGGTACAGAACTTACACAATGAGGAACACAAGAAGGTGAATCTTGTGAGGGATTTAAAACTCCATAGTATAGTATTAGGGCCCGGGGTTTCAGCAATTCAGTTTACCAGAAATAGAGATTGTCTGGCACTGATATCATATGTTAATCTAAGGTCACTTTCTAGACAATAACTTGGAGTACTGAATTGATGCATACAACTACAAGTCAACCAGTTAATTGATTTGTTGGTTATCACACCGTATGTAAGTGAGAACTTATTGAATTCAAATAAGGCTGTGGTATTTTGCAATCAAGCATCTTAGTCGCTTTTATACTTCATTTGGTTGTTTTTGCAAGTGTAAATGAGCAAATGATTTTGAAGTGACAAAACAGGAGTTATGAGGTGATGAGGGAGCATAGAGGTTAACCCCCAACAATCACCTTTGGTTGGGGGATACATATTGTTAGTACCACCCTTCCCGTGTTGTAGGTTCTAAAGAATGATTGATCACAGCTGGCCATCTAATCCAGAGTGAATCCTTGATCTACTATTTAAGCCTTTGTGGTAGAACATAAGCAAAGAGAGTGCACGTAACTTACTTCCTTTGTCCCCTCCAAGTTGTTGCTTACTGACTAGAGTTGAGGAAATGACTTGAATGTCTCGCCAGGTGCAGATGGACTTTACACCTGGTTTATCTTACTCTGTAAAGCATGTATTCTCATTCTGTTAAAAGATCTTTACAGCTTATGCATCACTAACAACAATTATCAATCATCAACTAACAATCATCAATTAACAATCATCAATCATCAACAATTGGCTTAAGTATTGGTGTCATTCAAAGGGGATCCAATGCCTGTCAGCCTGGGATGACATGCTCGACAAGCCACGATGCTTCGCTTGGGACGGCTTGCACCTGTCACCCCTGGGCTTTTGGATATTGGCAAAGGCTCTTGCTACCCCCATAGTGCCTTTTTTAGGCAAGGCTCAAAAGACAAACCCACCTCCATAGGTATCACAAGGGATAAGAAACTAAGATTAATGCTACTCAATGCCAGAAGTCTAAACCTCAAGATGCACACACTCGAAACTCTCCTTAGCATGGAGAACATCGATATCTGTGCAGTAACAGAAACCTGGTTAAAGGCTCCCGAGAGCACCCCAGCACTACCAGGTTATACCTCATACTATGCTTTTCGGCCGTAAAACTTGGACCGAACCACAAAAGGAGGGGGAGTATCAATATTCGTCAAAGATACCCACACCTCCAGGTTGGTGGCACAGCATGAAGCATCAGAGACTATCCATGTGCAACTAACAAAACTGTCTTCCAGTTTATAGCCTGCTACAGACCACCCTCCCAAACCCAGGAACCCCACTCGGCCTTCCTGTGAACACTGGAAAATATGAAGTTCTCTCCAAACACCATTATATTGGGCGACTTCAACTACCCAAACATAGACTGGGAACATTACTCTAGCTCCAACACCCTAGTGCAAAGGTTCCTAGAATTTATCAACTCAAATGCTATGGAACAACTTGTTACCACTCCCACAAGAGAGGAAAACATACTGGACCTGATCATCACCAACATGGGGACTATATGCTCCAGACCAGAAGTGTATCCCTCACTGGTAAGATCAGACCATAAACTAATCTCACTGGATATTCACATCCCGACCCCACCCCCTGCCCAGAAAACCACAGTGAAAAACTTCTCTAAAGCAAATTTCACACTCCTCAAAACCGAGGTGGAATCCTTCAAAGCCCCCGGGCCTGTAGAAAATACGGCCCAGACCACAGAATCTTTTATAAACGCATTCTATGAGCACCTTCAGGAATGCATGGATCATGCAATCCCAAATAAAACCAAGACCCAATCCTCCAAAGGCAGATGTCCTGTCTGGTGGACCCCAGCTATAAACAAACTACACAATAGAAGGAGGAAGCTACTACATGATAGAGCAAAATCCCAAAAATGGAAAGCATCTCTGATCAGTATTAGCAAAAAACTATGGGCACTCATAAAATCATCTAAGGCCAGTTTCGAGAAAAAAATTGCACAGGACACTAAGGATAATCACAAGGTTTTCTTTAGTTATGTTAGGAACCTGGGTGGGAATTCCCCAATATGCTCAGAATTAGTCCAAAAATGACAAAAAATACACCGAACCCACAGTCATTGCCAACATCCTAGCTGACAGGTTTAGTGCAAACTTCTCCCCCCCCTCCCCACCAAAAGGGCAAATATCTATCCCAGCAGAGTGCTGCCCCCCTGACATCTCAGATGCTCAGGTAAGAGCCGCCCTCTACAAAGCAAAAAACACAGCATCAATGGGACCAGACGGTGTCCCGGGCTGCATCCTACATGAACTCCAAGAAGAGCTAAACCCAAACCTAAAACTACTGTTCAAACTCAGCCTTACTACAGGATATGTACCCAAAGAGTGGCGTACAGCAACAGTGGTCCCTCTCCACAAAGGTGGTGCCTCAGCAGATCCTGGAAACTATTGCCCCATAAGCCTGACTAGCTTGGTCTGCAAAGCTATGGAAAGGATCATCATGGACCTCATAAATAAAGATATTGGGGACCTACAGACACTGGATCCTACCCAGTTCAGCTTTGTTAAGGGCAGATCCTGCCTCTTAAACCTGTTCGATTTCTTTGAAACAGTCACCAAGGCCATTGACGAGGGGAAGGTGGTCCACACAGCCTACCTGGACCTCGCAAAAGCCTTCGATACAATACGCCACTCGGGCATTATAGATAAGCTCACCAGCTTAAATATAAATGCCTATGTCACTAGATGGGTTGCAAACTGGCTCAAGGACAGAACTCTTGTTCGGTATATATTTCTCGGAGGTACAGGCCAACACGGAAGGACTGTGGCTGACCAGGTTTGCAGATGACTGCAAACTGGGTGCCATAATAGACTCTCCAGCCGACACAAGCATCCTCCAAAAGGGCCTCATAGAAACAGACAACTGGTGCCAGAGCCATGGCCTCAAGCTAAACGCCAAAAAGTGTATAGTCATCTCCTTTGGCAAAAACAAAGTGCCCACAAATTACCACATAGGTGGTAATCCATTAAGTACAGAAGAAGTAATTAGGGACCTGGGGACCCAAGTTGATAGCAATCTCTCATTTGACAACCACGTGGCCAAAGTGGTTAGAAAAACATTTTATATAGCCCACCTAATCATAAAGGGATTCACATCTAGATCAGGGGAGGTCATCGTGCCTCTTTACTCATCCCTCATCAGGCCCATAACTGAGTACAATTCCCCTTTTGGGATGTCCCTTACCAGACACCTGCAGCAACTGGAAAGACCCCAAAAGTACCTCACCAAGAGGATCAAAGGGCTCAAACAGATGCCATATGCTGCCCGGTTAAAGAAACTCCAGCTCTACTCAGTGGCATACCACCTGCTCAGAGGCGATCTGTGCCTGACGTATAAAGCCATGTCCAACCCGGAATTAATGGACATGCTGCACCTCAGAAAATCCAAATCCCATCGAGCTATGCGCTCAAGAGACTTGAACCTCAGCACTGAAATAAATAGGACATGCTGGAGGGACAGATTCATAACCCAGAGGCTCCCTTCACTCTGGAATAAAATCCCAGTCCAGGTTAGGCAGAGTCCCTTATTGACTCTCTTCAAGAGGAATCTTGATGAGTGGATGGGAGATCATAGGTTTACCCCGGGGTATCACTTCTGTGTCACTGTTAAACAGAGGCACAGTATACTAACCTCGAAAAAGGGCATAGCAAAATTAATTTAAAATGGGTGGTGAAAGCCAAACACACTCTTGCTAGGCTTATAAATGCCCTAGGGCAGATAGCCTAGTATGAACCTATGAACCTATGAACAAAATATCATGCCAGCACAAAGGAAAACTAAGGCCAGTCCCCAAAACCAGTAACTCAAATCCAGCTAGCTACTACAGACTCATCTTCATGCTTACCACCTTAGAGAAAATACTAGAGGAAATAATTTACAACTGGCTAATATCCCATTTGCAGACATACAGAATGATAGCTTATAGGTAATATACATTTTGGACAGGATGTAGTGCAGTGACAGGAAAAATGATACAGGGTACGTACCTAATTGGGCCAGTCTTAAGTAAAGCTTTCAACTCAGTTGATCACTCACTACTTGTAAACAGATTTTCTTTAATAAATGGCCTGAGGGTGGGTTACAAAGTAGCTGAGGGTTGATGACCAAACTGAATAGTGGACAGTTTCACACCTCCATCCCTCCTTTGAGTGAGTCACTGTAGTAGAATGTACTCCCAAATCCCTCCTCAATTAGGTCTCCACATCCAGTCAGTCACAGTCTTCCTTCACAGAGCAGGTATTTGTCATGTGTTATTACACTTCTGTTGTAAGAGTGTGCAGAACAATGAAAACACCTTGGTAGTGTGTATTTGTATTCAAGTCATATAAGCTTCATGTATGTTGAGCCTGTGCCCTTTTATAATTATTGATTTATGACTGTAGTTTCATTTGCTGATGCTTTGGTATATAACAACTTTCTTTTGCCATACTGTTTATTCAATGGATGCTTACTAAGCAATGTTTTATAATTTTAGCAGTGCAGTGTTGTATGTTCTGATAATTTGCTCTATATAGTGTATTACTATGGTTCTCTATATCACTACATCTCCTGATAAACCTATTTTGACCATGTTATTACCTTAGAGATGCACGATGGGTGCAGCAGTTACGTTGTTGCCTCAAGCAAAAAGTTCTCCCGGCTGGAGTGCGGGGAGTGCCTTCTGTGTGGAGTCTGCATGTCCCCCCGTGGTCGAGTGGCATTCTGAAAGACATGCGTGAATGGGCGTGCCTTCGTTGAAGGTTGGGCATCGAGCTGGCAACTCGGCACTGTAAAATTCTACTGCCAATCATTAGTGGACCGGCGTTCCGCTGTGGCGACCCCTAACCGGGAAAAGCCGAAAGACAAACAACATACATTCACTGTTTAATGGAATTATGTTGTGACACAGCTAAAGCTAAAATTTGGCACAGCTCACAAGAAATCCATGCTTGTTAAGCAGATCCAACCAGGTGTGTGTTTGTGTGTCTATGCTTATGTCTGTCTGTTCTAACATACATGAGCCTCCCCTTCTCCCGGTAGATAGTATCTCCCAGCAGATGACAGTCCCCCCCACCACCAAAGAGTAGTTACAGCTAATGACAAGCCTCCTGCAGTGGCCACCCTTGTTTCTAGACAATAATAACATCTCCTTCAGCTGCAACTGTCCAAGCACCAGAAATCATTGCTCAGTTATTCCAAAATTTTCAACCTGCCCCACTGTCAAAATGAAATTGTTTTCTCTCAGAACAATGTATTATATTTCATGACTAATTATGACCATCTGGTATAACAGAAAAATATTACAACTGTTCATTTAAGCCTGGTACATATGAGATCTCTAAGTCAATGATTCAGTTCTGCTCTTTCACATCAAGAATGCATTACATATCAAACTTGTTGGGAATAATATTAGAAATTCTTTTAATGCAAATAAATGTTAATTAGCTATATTGTGAATTTTCTTGTGTTCTGTCAGTGGACTTCTGATTCTGAAACAGCAATCACTTAAATGTAGGAAAAGTTGTTGCTTAAACTGACACGTTTGATGGGCATAAAAGTCCCATGAATAAAAGTAAGTAGATATATTACTATAAGCAATATGTCTTATTTCAAAAATCCTATGTGTTTTTTGGATAAAAAAAAATCTTGGCGTGCAGAGATATATACAAAATTAACATTCTACAAGATAAGCATCTTGCAGGCTTAGGTCCCCCAAAAAAATGTCTGTTTTATTTAGTAAGATGTAGTTACATCTTGGCAACTCTTGTCTAATATTTGTATTTGTGTGTGTGTGTGTGTGTGTGTGTGTGTGTGTGTGTGTGTGTGTGTGTGTGTGTGTGTGTGTGTGTGTGTGTGTGGACAATAAAGACCTGGAGAGAGTGAGCAGTGTGGGTTACAGGGGTGACTGCACACTCAGTTGCACACTGTAAGTCTTTCAACAGAGCACAGCAAAGAAGAAAAACTTTGGTCTGGCCTCATAATCATCTACAATAACTGTTTTTAACTTTTTTTATTATTAAGGTAAAGTTATTAACTTATGAATGAATTACTTTTTAGGATCATGTGGTGGCTTATTTTAACTTGTTGGGTTGCTCGTTGCTTTTCAGCTACTTATCAGTTTTAAAAATAGTCTGTTTTGTTAATTTATAGCTGCTGGCTTGCAATGCAGATCCTGGGGTTTTCCTAAATGTACTGTACAGTAATTTAGATGTGTATATGTTTTACATTTATTTTCTGATAAGTGTACATTTAGAAACATAATTAGAAGTTATGTACATACCATAACGTTCCATGTTAGTTGTCTTCTCTCTCCTTCTTTCTTGCTGGATGGGTTCAGAGCCGATCCTCGGCTCCGACTCGGCACTTGCTAAGCTCGAGAACTCATTTTACCAGCTTGAGGCAACCCTATATCCCATGACGCAAGGCGTGACTACCTCAGATCTCATTTGGTAGCTAGAAGAAAACCCTGCCAAAAACACTTCTTCCCCAGGAAGAAGAATACTAATGTAGGAGAAACTAGGCCAATAGCCACTAATAATATGACACTTCCTACTGAGAACTCTTGGAAAGAGTGACAACACCCCCAACAAAAGGAAGGTACAACCTCAAGATCCATCCAGGCCAGGGGGAAGGAGGGAGGGACGCAAGAAAGAAGGCAAGAGAAGACAACTAACATGGAACGTTATGGTATGTACATAACTTCTAAATGTTAAGTTGTCAAACTCGCCTTCATTCTTGCTGGATGGGACCGCGTCCCTAGCACCTCTATCCTGGGTGGCTCAATGGAACAGACTCTTGAGAACTGTGGAACCAAACCTAGCCCTGTCCCTGGAGGCCAAGTCCAATTTGTAATGAGAGACAAAGGTGTGAGGAGTGGCCCAAGTGGCTGCTGCACAAATGGTGTCAATAGGTAGCCTATCCTTAAAGGCTGTGGATGTGGACAGGCTCCTGGTAGAATGCGCTTTTGGTTTCTGCTTGCCTCTAAGATGATAAACATAAGAAATAATAGAAGACAGCCATCTGGATAAGGTCACTTTAGAGACTGGGAGACCTTTTCTATTCTCTGCATAAGAAAGGAATAGTTGGTCAGATTTTCTGAATTGTTTAGTTCTGTCCAAATAATACCTGAGCTGACGATGGACATCTAAGCAATGGAGTTTTTGTTCAGCTTTGTCTGAATAATTAGGGAAAAAAACTGGCAAATCAATAGATTGGTTAAGATTCGTCTGGGAAGCAACTTTGGGCAGAAAAGATGGATTAGTTCTTAAAGATACCCTATCTTTGTGAAAAATCAAGTAAGGGGAACGGACACAGAGGGCCTGAAGTTCAGAAACCCTTCTAGCTGAAGTAACAGCAACCAAGAAAATTGTTTTCCAGGAAAGAAACTTTAAGGAGCATGTAGCAGCTGGTTCAAAGGGGGGTAGAATCAAGGATGCCAGCATTAAATTCAAATCCCATTGCGGAGGAGGATCTCTGATTGGAGGCTTCAGGAGAAATATACCTCTCAGAAAGGCTTTGCAAAGCTTGTGGGACATTATGCTTTGATCCACCAAACCAACATGAAAATTAGAGATTGCTGCCAATTGGACCTTAACTGTAGAAGAGGAAGACCCCGATTGAAAAATCTCTGCTAAGAAGTCCAAAACTGAATGCAGTGGAGCAGTAAAGGGATCTATGTGTTTAGACTTCGCCCAGAAAGAAAAACGTTTCCACTTACTAGTATAAATCTTTCTGGTGGAAGACTTAAGAGAAGCTACTATGATGTTCTTAATGGGGTTAGAGATCATAGGAAGCCTGGCTAAGGAAGGAAGTGGAGCAACCAAGCAGTGAGGTTGAGAGAATGAATGGCCCGGTGAGGTTGACCCGACTGGTGGGTCAGAAGATCTGGAACTGGGTCCAGATGCCAAGGCTGGGCCAGAAGATGACGATGCAGGGACGGAAACCAAATTTGTCGAGGCTAGTAAGGGGCAATGAGGATCAACTTGGCTCTCAATACGGTAGGTTTCTGAATAACTTGTGGTATCAGTGGAAATGGAGGAAAAGCATACAGAAGTCCTCGGGGCCAATCCTGGGTTAGAGAGTCTCTCGGGGAGTGGCGTGGTAGAGGAAAGAGGGTGAAGAAGTCCGGGCATTTGCTGTTTTGGGGAGTAGCAAAAAGGTCGCAGGAAGGGAAGCCCCACTTCTGAAAAATCTCGTCCACTACCGATTGCTTGAGAGACCACTCGGGTGGCATGAGAATAGCTCTGCTCAGTTTGTCCGCTAAGAGGTTGGATCTCCCGGGGATATGTGTTGCTCTCAGAAACTGATGAGAGGAGATTGCCCATTGTCAAAGTCTGAGAGCTTCTCGACACAGTGGGTAGGACCTGGTCCCGCCCTGCTTGTTGATATACCAGACTACAGACATGTTGTCCGTCTGAACTGCAATAGTCCCTAAGGCAAGAAAGTCGCTGAGGGCTTGCAACGTTAAAAGCACTGCTCTCATCTCTAGGACATTTATGTGCAGATGGTATTCTATGGGTTGCCAAGTCCCATGGACCATCCTGCCCTGATAATGCCCCCCCCACCTGATCAGAGAGGCATCTGATGTGACTGTAGCAACCAGAACTGGGGGAACAAACAGTCGGCCTTGATGGAGTAGAGGAGAAGACATCCACCAGGTTAGATGACTCCTGCACAACTGCGTGACAAAAATCTTGTGACTCATGGGGAGCTGCTGGAATGACCATTGAGCGAACAACATCCACTGTAGAAGACGCATGTGGAAGTGGGCTAATGGCAGTAGAACAATGGCCGCAGCCATAAGACCCAGAACCTTCAGAACAAATTTGGCTCTGATCTTCTTGCTGAATAATATGATCCGAACATACTTCTGAATGTCCAGAATTCTTTGTTTTGTGAGTCTGGCTGACATACTGACAGTGTTTAATTCTGTGCCTATAAAGGTAATAGATTGGCAAGGCGACAGAGAAGATTTTTCAAAGTTTATTGAAATCCCCAATTGTTTGCAGATTTGCAGAGTGTAGTCTCTAGCCTTGAGAAGTTGATGCCTGGTGGTGGCGGAGAGGAGCCAGTCGTCTAGATACGGAAACACCTGGAATCCCTGACGTCTCAGATGAGCCGTAACCACTGCCATGCATTTGGTAAACACTCTGGGGGCTGTAGTGAGGCCAAAGGGCAGGGCTCTGAATTGAAAATGACTGGACCCCAGCCGAAAGTGGAGAAACCTTCTGGAGCGTCTGTGAATCTTTATATGATAGTACGCATCCTGAAGGTCTATTGAGCACATCCAGTTGTCCTTGTCCAAAAAGAGTAGAATGGACTGAAGCATGACCATCCGGAACCTTGCCTTCTTGACAAACATGTTTAGTTTGCGGAGGTCTAAAATTGGTCTCCAATCTCCTGTCCTTTTGGGGACCAAAAAGAATCTTGAGTAGATGCCGGATCCTACTTGGTCTGCTGGCACTATTTGGACGGCTCTTTTTGCTAGGAGCTTTGATACCTCCTGCTTTGCCAATTCCCTTAGACCGGGTGAGACGTCTGGAAGGGATTGATGAGGAACGGATACCTCTCGAAAGGGATATTGTAGCCCTTGGATATGATCGACTGTACCCATTTGTCTTGAGAGAGGGAACGCCAGGCTATTGGGTACAGTGACAATCTTCCCCCGACTGCCTCCAAGGGTGGGCAGTCGGGCAACACCTCAGGGATGCTGGAAGGGTTTATCAGAGAGAGTCTCCCTGCTACCCTGATTCTGCGGACCCCCTCTGCCCCTAGGGCGGCGCCTATTATTATTACCCCCTCTGCCTCTGGGGGTAAACTGACCACCGGCGTGACTCCTTGAGATTTACGGAACCACATTTTCCCTCCCTTCTGACCTTTTGGATAGGGTCTTGAAGGGGTGGAGAAATGGACTCCTATGGCAGAAAGGGTCTTGCTGTCTTGTTCACACCTGGTCAATGTATCCTTCACCTGAGGCCCGAACAAAGCTGAACCATCAAAGGGAGTATTGGTGAAGGACACCTTAAAAGGGTCTGCAAAATTACAAAGCCGCATCCAGGCCTGACGCCTAAGTGCCACTCCTGTGCCTGCGGCCCTACTCGCCCCATCGGCTGCATAAGAAATGAGCCGCATGGAGGAGTTAGTCAAAGAATTGGGGATTCCTAGCTGTGAGGCAATCTTTTCCTGAGCCCCAGCCGCCGAAGGATCCTGAACCACCTCACCTAGTTCCTTGAGAATGTCTCTCTGAAGTCTGGTAAAGTGACAAAGGTAGTTCAGCGAACGCATAGCAAAGGTCGCTGAAGAAAACATCCGCTTGCCGTACCTATCCATGGTCCTAGAATCCTTATTAGGAGGATGGACAGGTACAGAAGGATCAGCAAGTTCCTTCTTGGTGGCTGCCGCCACCACCATAGCATCAACAGGGACGCCCTTAGAAAGAAACTGTTTGTCTGCAGGGGCTGTAATAAATTTGGAAGGCCTCCTAGGAACTGGTTCCACAGAATCTGGGGCTGCCCACGCCTTCCAAGCCACTACTTGCATGAGTGGGTCGAAAGGCAGAGACACCCAGGAGGTGGAGGGTCGAGATCCAAAAGCCTCCAGGTATACCGACTCATCCTCGGAGGGGTCAATGGAAGGCCAGTTCCCCCTCTGCTTAAGGAGTTCCAGGATGTCTGAAAAGGAGACATCCTCAGAGGGGGACCGTGGGGAACCCTCCGACTCATCTAAGTTGGTATCTGATGTAGTAGACACAGGGGAGTCTGTGTGCTTCCTCTTACACGTCCTCTTACGCGGGGGTTCTGCTGCAGGATCAGGAGAAACCACGGAAGAGGAAGTTATTCCCAATGGGGAAACCTGGGGCGATGGATCTCTGGGTCCGGGAGCAAGAGACTGGCAAGAGACATCAACAGGCACCGAAGATGGAGGCGCTAAGGGAATAGACCGTTGACCTAGCTCAGGGGCTAGGACACTCCTCATCACCTCAAAGGCTCCTCTCCCAGGGAGGCCAGAAAAATCCCACTCCAAAGAAACAGGAATCCCCGGCCCCACCGAAAGAGAAGGCTCTGAAGCCGATGTCGGTGCCGAGCTCACCAATGCCGAAGCTCCAAGAGGGAGAGCAGGGTCAGACAAGGGTCCGATGCCACTTGCCCCCTCGGAGCCGACAAGGGAGACCCGATGACCGGATCCCTCCAAAGAAGGTGTTATGGAGGAGATCGGTGCCGAAGGCGTCGGAGTCGAAAGGGGAAGTATCGGATCTGGTGCACCCACGGTCACCGTTCCGAGAAGCTCCGGCTCCGAACTCTGAAGGAGAGTCGGAGGAGGAAGTTCAGGGGGATGAGAAATAGCAGATGTCTATTGAGACGGGCTATGGAGCATTTGGGCTAGTGCCTGTGACTTCAACAGTCTGTTTACCACTCTCTCTAAATCGTGGTCTGACAGCCTGGAAGATCTTGGAGATCGGCTCTGATGGCTCTGCTCTGACAAAAGAGGAGATCCCGGAGCCGAACGAATCGACTCCAGGGAAGGAGACCTAGATTTCTTCCTGGATAGAGCCATCGGAGCCGACGACCCCTCGGTTCCAGATGGAGCCGAAGACTTATCGGCTCCAATGCTGGATACAGACATGTCGGCTCCAGCCGGAGCCAACAAAGTAATGGGAATTTGTGTGTCGGGGCCAAACGGAGCCGACACAACAACTTCCAAAGAGGAAAGATCGGCTCTGGCGGAGCCGATCTCGACTCCGAAGGAGTCGGAGCCACAGCTGAAGGCTTGGACACTACATCCTGGGCTTTCGATGGCTTAGAGGGTTTAACTGACCCAGTCTTGGTTGGAGAACCCTCTGGCTTTAACAAGCCACGAAGAATCAATTTGTTCCTTCGTTCCTGCAGGACTCTCTGGCTAAAGGAGTGACAAATGGCACAGGAGTCCTGCAGGTGTAAAGGCCCCAGGCAGTACACACAAGAAGTGTGACCGTCTGTCAGAGACATTTTCTGACAGCATGAGTCACACTTCTTGAAGCCTGAGACATTCACTTCTTTAGACATAATTATGTCCAAACAAACACAAACACACAACAGTCACACAGTTAACCCCCAAAAAACAGACAACACACAACCTGACAGGAATTAACTGAGAGGGAGGTTTAAGGCCTGAAGAAGGAATAAATCCTAACGTAAATGATAGGGGAATATAGGGTAGGAGAATATCAATAAGTATTAAACTATACCCAATAAATGAAAAATTAGAAGGTAAGGGAGAAAAACCCTGACTAAATCTCTATAAAATGAAGCTTTACCTGAGCTGGTAAAAAAGGAGACCTCTTCGCGAAGCGGCAAACAAGATCTGGGGTAGTCACGCCTTGCATCATGGGATATAGGGTTGCCTCGAGCTGGTAAAATGAGTTCTCGAGCTTAGCAAGTGCCGAGTCAGAGCCGAGGATCGGCTCCGAACCCATCCAGCAAGAATGAAGGCGAGTTTGACAACTTAACATGGTATATTTTAATAATCCTACTGTTCATAGGTTGATACTAGGCTATCTGCCCTGGGGCATTTACAAGCCTAGCCAGTGTGTTTGGCTTTCGCCACCCTTTTAGATTGATTGACTGTGCCTCTGTAGAGTAGGTCACAGAAGATAACCCTTTTAAGGTTAGTTTACTGTGCCCCTGTCTGGCAGGGACACAAGAGATCCCAGGGGTGAACTTACAATCTCCCATCCACTCGACAAAATTTATCTTGAAGAGAGTCAGTGAGGGGCTCTGCCTAACATGGATTGGGATTTTGTTCCAGAGTGAGGGCAACCTCTGGGATATGAATCTGTCCCTCCAGCATGTCCTATTTATTTCTGTGCTGAGGTTTAGGTCCCTGGATCATGTAGCTCTAAGGGATTTGGATTTCCTAAGGTGGAACATGTCCATTGTCAAAGGAAAAAACTTCAAAAACCAATTCACTTAAGGTTCAGATATGGCACCTTTAATTACTTGCAGCAAGGAGACAAAACATGCAAATACAGGATTTTGCCTAATTACTAACAGGCAGTATGCTTCTCTTATACAGTTCTATAAACTGTTACTTTCTATGGTTGACGTAGTTAGACACAGCTTTCTGTATTGTTCTACAGCAGATGTTACTCAGATTTCCTGCTGACATGTTCAGATTTAAAACTCACTATGTGTTACATAGAAAATGTTACTTGGATTTCCTGCTGACATGACAGGATTTATGAAAAACATTTGAGAAAAACAACCTGACCTTGGGGGCTGTATTTTAGCCCACTACACTTTCTATTCTTCAATTGTGCAGTTCTAATACATATGTTACATTTCAAGGTACTTTTCTAGCTTAGGTACAAGCGAATGCTGATTACAGTTCATATTTTCAAACAGCCTTTGTCTTCATTATCAATAGCCTTCAGCAGCTGTGTATTTTCTCAGAGCATAAGCAGAAAAATCAATAACTCTTTAAGTCTCATGACGTTAGTTAGAAGTGAAACATCTATTATTATTCTTATGACTTTAACAGAAACTAATGCTTTCCTGTAAATTTCCAAAGCATAAGCAAAGATCATAACTGCACATATTTCATGACATTACAGGATTGGAATGCATCTGCAGCTTGTACAGATTTATACAGTGTGAAATAGAATAAATGTGTTAACCCTTTTAAAACAAATGCACTAAGCATATTACTAATATGTATTTTTCTAACATTTCCCCCCTTTTAATACTTTATTCTACTTTCAAAATAAGCATAAACAGTTTTTTTTCTTCCCCTAACCTCTTCCTACTCAGGATTTGCAGTTAAGAGAATCATTCAGTTTAAACATATGAAAGCATTTTCAATTTTTCAACAGTTCTTCAAATTCAGCACCTTGATATAAGGTTTCTGAAAGTGACATGTCTATAAAGCCTTTAATCAGTATTTTCATGCAGGGGATGCCGCAGCAAACACATACCCCCAGTAAGATCATTCCTACATAGATGGCAATCAGGATGTTCATTAGGATACTGCCCCACCCCCCCCAAACAATCTCTGGAAAAAGTCCATCAATGGATTTGGCCCTGGTTTGGTCATAGCCGACACTTGCTGAATTACCTCAAGGTGATTGTCTATTTCGTGTTTATGATCAGGAATATACGAACAGCACTCCTCCTGGATTAAAGTGCAAATACCTCCTCTCGCCGCTAGGGTGAAGTCGAGAGCCATGCGGTTTTGAAGCACCACAGTTCTCATGGCATTCAGTTCATCAGTCATCAATTCTAGAGCGGAAAAGGTTGCATTGCTCATTACTAAGAGAAGTTTAGACAGTTTTCTCAGCTCCCAGATCAATTTCACTGCTCCATATGCTGGTAATATGCCTGCCCACGATATAACACTGTCACTCAAGTCCATGTGTGTCAGTCCATCACCCACAGCATGATGGTTTTTCCAGCATGCATCGATTTGCCCCACTGGATTTACACGTTTCTTAATGACTTCTTGGACATTCCAAATTTTTCCTTGAGGTAAGACTTCTGTGTGTCGTATGGCTGGAACCAGGTAGCCCAAAAAACAACTGCCGGACCAATTCTCAGGTAACCACTTTTATGCTTTCCTACCACATACAAAATAACAGTTCTCTACTTTAGTAGTAACTTTACTATGAATATACACTTGTCCTGCATGAAACATTTTTCTATCAATTATAGACAGTTGTTTATAAAGAACAGAATCATGTTTTACTTCCTCAATTGTTTTGTGCATCAATTCAAAAAATGAATCATAGTTTGTATTACAATAAGAACCTGTGTTATCAGTTTTATTGTAGCATCTATAAGGAACAGTCACATTGCAATTGCTCCAACCCACCTGAACTGTATCATTTTTATAAAAACACACAGTCCCCTTTTGTGGAACAGACAAGTGCAATGCTATTTTATCTTGTGATGTAATAGTTGATGTATCATGAATCAGGTTTTCCCAGGTCTTGTTGACTCCTAGGGGGACCGAAGTTAACAATAACCCCCCGTATGCTTTTGGCAAAGCTGTGCAAATCCAGCAATTCGAAACATTGAAAGTCTCAGCATACACATATTTGATTGCCTGGAAAGTGTTGAAGTTTGGGTGCCAGTCTATGAGCAACTCTTCACATTTATTCAGTTCAGTTTGTATGGCTGGGAGAAGGAATGGCCACAACAAAAAGATTATTGTCACTAGTACAGTTAACAGGATGATTATGCAATACGTCTGAGGAAATGGTTGTTCTGCATTCCTGTTTTCTCCAACTCTTCCGAGTAGTTTTATTTGGATTTTTCTGGATTCTATCATTTTTGTTTTGACATGTGACAAGATTTTTGTCCAGTTCAAAGTTCTTAACTAGTTTGCAGTGCATCAGGTGGATCCACGAGGCTCGCTCTGCGATTTTGACTGCAGTGGGTGTCGAAAGAAGCACCTGGTATGGACTTTCCCACCTTGGTGTCATCCAATTTCTCTTTTTGATGGTTTTCACCCAGATTCAATCCCCTGGGATCACTGCCACTTCCGATGTCTCGGTTTGTTCTTTATCTGAAACAGAATTTGACTGCAACAGATGTTTAGAATTCAACAAATTTCTCATATATTCAGCTAGTGTAAAGTCGGCTTCCTGGTCTGCAGGCATGAGAGGTTTCCACTGAGTTATATAATAAGCCCTTCCAAATAGTTTTTCAAAAGTAGTCAATCCTTTTGCAGTCAGAACAGTTCTCATGCTCAACAGTGCCAGGGGAAGACAGTACACCCAATTCTTTTCTGTTTCTGCTATTAATTTCCTTAGTTTATTCTTTAAAATCCCATTATGCCTCTCAACTAGCCCTGCAGATTGTGGATGGTATGCACAATGATTTTTTAAAGAAATACCAAAATGCTTACTTAACTGTTGTATGGTTTGGTTTACAAAGTGTGTACCATTGTCACTGTAGATCCTTTCCGGAATGCCGAATCTAGGGATGATTTCTTTAACAAGGACCTTCACTACTGTGGCTGCGTCTGGATTTTTGGTTGGAAAGGCTTCCACCCATCTGGAAAACATATCTACAATGACAAGACAATACTTCTTATTTTCACATTTGTCAATTCTATGAAATCCATACAGATAGTATGAAATGGATATGGTGGTGTAGGGAAACTCCCTTGCTTGGGCTTTAACGTCCCTTGTGCATGATGTTTGTTACAAATTTGGCACATCAAACAAAATTTTTTAGAATAGTTTGTAAATCCATATGTTGTGAACACTCGGTTCACCAGCTGTACCATCCCCCCTGTTGAGACATGGCATTGCCCATGGCTCAGCAAAGCTGCAAATCTAAACAAATTAGATGGTAGTATTGGTTTCCCTTCTTTGGAGATGTACAGCCCCTTTTCGAGAATTGCTCCTCGTTTTATCCATTTTTGTTTTTCAGCTTGCGTAGTGAGGGTCTGCATTATTTTTAACATTTCTAAGTCTAAAATCTCAGAGGGTTGTAGTTCCATATTTAAAAGAAATACTTCTGAAGCTGCTTGTTTTGCAGCTGTATCAGCTCTCGCATTACCTTTTGAAATCCTATCTAGTTGCTTGGTATGAGCTGTGCATTTACAAATAGCTACTTCCTGAGGTAACTTAATAGATTCTAAAAGATCTAAAATAAACTGTGCATGATTAATGGGTTTGCCAGTAGATGTTATCATTCCTCGATTTTTCCACTGTTGCACAAAAATATGTACAGTAGAAAAAGCGTACTGGCTGTCAGTAAAAATGTTTACACATTTACACTTTGCTAAGGTACATGCCCGTGTCAAGGCAATCAATTCTGCTGCCTGTGCAGATAAGTTGTGTGGTAAAGGTTTTGCTTCTATAATCTCAGTATCAGAAACTACTGCATATCCTACTAGGTTCTGTCCTGCAGGACCCCTTTTGCATGAACCGTCCACGTAGGATGTCACCTCGGCATCATCCAAGGGGATATCCGTGAGATCTTTTCTAGGTAGTGTCTTTTGCTCAATCACCTGCAGGCAGCGGTGTGGTGTGCCATCTGCAGGGGTTGTTAGCAAGGTAGAAGGGTTCAATGTCATGCATCATTCAATTATCATGTGAGGTTGGCTCAACAATATAGTCATACAGGAAAGATGCCTAGCAGGGGAAAGATATGCTACCTTCTCTTGCAGTAAAATAATCACGACTGCATGAGGCACTCTCAAAGTGAGAGGGTGGAATAAAACTACTGAGGCCGAAGCCTGTACTGCCATTGCAGCTGCAACTACTGCTTGTACACAGTGAGGTAAAGACCGTGCCACTGGGTCTAGTTGTGATGAATAATAAGCAATGGGGCATTGCTTGTCCCCATGCTGTTGTGTTAACACTGATGTCATATAACCTTGCTTACAATCTACAGTTTGGAAAAAACGTTTATGGTAGTTTGGTAATCCCAGAACTAATGAGGACACTATTAACTGTTTCAGTTTGCAGAAAGCAGATTCTGCCTCTGGTGTCCATTGTAACAAATCCTGTGCTGCCATAGGCTTTTTATATATCAGGTCAGTTAGAGGTGCAGATTCCAAGGCATAGTTTGGAATCCAGCTCCGGCAAAAATTAGTTGTGCCCAGGAAGGACATCATTTCCTTCTTGGTAGTGGGTTTTGGTGCTTGCAAAATCGCTACTTTTCTGTCCTCATTTAATGTTCTACCCTCTTTGGATATTACATATCCTAGGTATTTGACTTGTTTTTTCCAAAGCTGCAGTTTATTTTTGTCTACCTTATGTCCTTCAGTGGCTAAAAATCGTAATAGCGCGATGGTATCTTCTTTGCAATCTTGCTGGGTGGGGGCCGCCAGCAGGATGTCATCAACATAAAGTAAAATCTGACTCCCTCCTGGTGGGGTAAATCCCACCAAGTTGCTTGCCATTTCTTGTGAGAATATTGTTGGACTTTCACAATATCCCTGTGGTAGTCACGTATATGTATACCTTTTCCCCTGAAATGTGAATGCAAACCAATACTGGATGTCAGGGTGTATCAGTATCGAAAATAATGCATTGCTGATATCTACCACAGAAAAATATTCCTGTTGAGGATTTCATTCAACAGGGTGTGTGGGTCTGGCACTGTAGGTGCCCTTGGTATTACTGCACCATTTACAGCTTGTAAATCTTGGACCATACGCCATTCTCCATTTGCTTTTTTAACAGGAAATAAGGGTGTGTTACATGGTGAATCGGGAGATTCTACCAGCACCCCTTCCTTAAGTAAAGCTGCTATAATAGGTTTGATTCCTGCCTCTGCATCTTTTCTTAAGGGATACTGTTTTTTCTGTGGTCTAAATGCTGACTTCGGCATGATAGTAACTGGCCCCGCTGTACGAATAAGTCCTACATCTGACTTTCCTGTTGACCAGAGAGTTTCTGGTATATTCTGTAAGGTATTCTCTTCCTCCTTTAATAGGAGTGCTAATCAGCTGTCCTTGCTAGACTACAAGTGTACGGCTGGGTGGGTCTGAGTTATCCAATTTAGCTTCTGTATTTGTATTCCCTGTTCTAACAGTTCTAATTCTGTCTGTTTTTCCCATCTCGTGACTTTTTCTCCTAAGTCTGCCCATTCTATGTTTTTGTCCTTAGTTAAGCTAACATGTGGCAATCGAATAGATTTATAGAGTGCAAAGAATTCCTGGGGCAATGAACAGCTGGCTACACTATTCCCTTCTGTGTCCCAGTACAGATTACGTAATATCAATTTGTTTGCACGATTTGTAAACAATTCTTGCTCATATTCCTTATCAGGTCCTGGCGTGTTACAATAATACAGAGTACAGTGCAACGGGTGTTGTTTATCAGTGTCAAGGGAGGGGAACTTACTGATGGCTATATTCATTAATTCTTTGGTCACAGTCCCTGGACCAGTCGTAACCAAATCCTGGCTGTACCAATAAAATATTTCACCCTCCGATTGCACTGCAAAGGTATCAATTTGTCGCTGTGCTTCCATACCCTGCATGGTTGGGACTACTGCTATACCAAATAGTTGCATAAGGTCTCTGCCCAAGAGGTTTACTGGGCATTTTGCAGAAACAACAATTTTGCTTTTCTGAGTCAATCCTGAAACAGGATCAGTTATTGCAATATTATGGGAGAGGGGCTCCCGATACAGCTGTCCATTAGCTGCTTTTACTAGTATGTAATCAAATGACTCTGAGTTTTCTGGCAGTCTGGAGGGATGTATCAGGGTTTGTGATGCCCCTGAGTCACACAAGAATTTGACTTCCCTCCCTTCTACCAAGAGTGTAACTTCTGGTTTTGTGTCTTCTAAATGGAGCTCCAAGCTCAATAAAGCTAAGTCTAATATTTCATTTTCTTCACTGTCGGTAACTTCCTGCACTTCCTCTATTTCTTCTGTCACATCCTCTACTCCCTCTATCACATTCTCATTTGTCCTGTCTCTGCTATCCCCTTCTAGAGATTCCTGACTATAATATAGTCAGTCCTCACCCTCCTTGTCTTCCATGGTTGCCTTCTTGTTTTTCTTGCAATCCCTTGCCAAGTGTCCCTTTTTACCGCATTTAAAACATTCACCCCTTTTCTTTCGCCCTTCAAAGTCCTCTGATCGCTGATCAGATTGTTTGTTTCCCTGTGCATTTTTCTTGCCCTTTTTTCCGGACTGTACTACATAAACTTCTGCTCCATCTTCTACAGAAAATACTTGAGCTTTCTTTTTCTTTTTGCTATTAAAATGCCTTTCGGCATGCCTAGAATATTCAAGTAATGACTGTAACCTGCTTTCACGATGGTCTACCATGTGTTTTGTAATAAAACTGCTTATGGGTGCAATACTGCCTTTTAAAAAGGCATTCTTTAACTGCTGTTCATATGGGGAACCTTGTGTCTGATCTTCAGGAACCTGCATTCCACAGTGGTTATTAAAACATTCTAATAATCTGGCATAATACCTGTCAACAGTTTCACCTTCTTGCTGGATGCATTGATTAATGCAAGTCCAGTCTGCCCTAGGCTTCCATTTCTCAGAGATGCAGTCTGTAAGACCTTTTACTCTGTTGTCTAGTTCTGCGCTGCTATGTGGGAGGGGTCTGTGTGCAGCGTCATGGGGATTCCAGTTGCCACTAATCATGTGCCAATCTGGCCCCACAATTTGTCTAACTACTTTTTCTACCTCTTCTCCATTTAAATTATAACTCAGCCTAATTCCTTGTAAATCTTCTGAGAACTTTCTAAAATTAATTTTTGGATGGGGAATTCCCTCAGTGGCTTTCCGGATATCTTCCTGAGTCCAGGGTGTATACACTAAAATAGTTGGGTCCTGACCATCTTGCCCTGCCTGAGGATTAGGTACTTCTATAAGTGGGTATATTTCTTCTTCACTCATAGATCGTGAATTCTTAACCATTTGATATAACTCAATGCCTTTATTTGAGTTACATGCCCGTGTTCGAGACCTGGTCTCGATGGGATCTCTAATAAATGTTTTTGCTCTTGAAATGTCCCTATTTTCAGTGACAACAGGATATCGTGGGGGTGGACTAACCTGTTCACTTGCTTCATATTCTGGTAAGGGAGGCGGAGGGGCTGACGCTATTACTAAGTTATTGTCCTCCTTATCTAAAAACATTGCTTTTGAATTGTTGTTCTTTTGTTCCCTACAGTTTACTTCCTCAATCCACCTGTGTGCCTGAGGAATCCCTAATTGGCATTCCTTTTTTACCCGACCTTTGGAATCGGTTTTGAGCTGTGTGACAAGTTTGATAAGCGAGGATTTTTCTAATTTACCGTCAAATTCATACTTATTAACCCATTTTGAATAGTATTTAATATTGTCAGCGCACTACGACTGCATGTATTTTGCGTCTTCGGTTAACAGCGGATTTTGGGGTCTTTTTGTGCAATTATTACCCATTCTGTTTTACCCTTTTATCATTACGTAACTTCTCTTATTTTTTAACGTGGTACCATGGATTTTGTTATAGCCTCTTCAGAATGACTGCCTACCTATTCTGTTTCTCCTGATCTATGACAAGACAGTAATCTTTTCTGTCCCTGACTTGTAAAATACAGTCTTGACAAAAACAATACAAATCTAGTCCCTGATCTAAAACAGAAACAAGTAGATTCACCTTACCTCAGCCTTCATGATTGATCACCTGGTTCGTGAAAACCCATCCTTCAGTCGCAGATCAGAAAGTGGCTGGCCTCTTTTGTACAACAATTCAGTCGGAGGGCTTTTCAAATAAGAAGAACCGATTTGGTTTCTTCCCTGTATGGTTTCAAGCCACCTGGCCCGTCTAATCCGAGGAGAAGTGAGGATTTCTGGCTCGAAGGACCAATCTGTCAAAGGAAAATTCTTCAAAGACCA
This sequence comes from Protopterus annectens, assembly GCF_019279795.1. Taxonomy (NCBI): domain Eukaryota; kingdom Metazoa; phylum Chordata; order Ceratodontiformes; family Protopteridae; genus Protopterus; species Protopterus annectens. Next base: position 1,707,172,671 of record NC_056726.1, on the reverse strand, counting down.
ATTCATGTAAGGTTCAGATATGGCACCTTTAATTACTTGCAGCAAGGAGACAAAAACATGCAAATACAGGATTTTGCCTAATTACTAACAGGCAGTATGCTTCTCTTATACAGTTCTATAAACTGTTACTTTCTATGGCTGACGTAGTTAGACACAGCTTTCTGTATTGTTCTACAGCAGATGTTACTCAGATTTCCTGCTGACATGTTCAGATTTAAAACTCACTATGTGTTACATAGAAAAATGTTACTTGGATTTCCTGCTGACATGACAGGATTTATGAAAAACATTTGAGAAAAACAACCTGACCTTGGGGGCTGTATTTTAGCCCACTACACTTTCTATTCTTCAATTGTGCAGTTTCAATACATATGTTACATTTCAAGGTACTTTTCTAGCTTAGGTACAAGCGAATGTTGATTACAGTTCATATTTTAAAACAGCCTTTGTCTTCATTATCAATAGCCTTCAGCAGCTGTGTATTTTCTCAGGGCATAAGCAGAAAATCAATAACTGTTTGTTTAAGTCTCATGACGTTAGTTAGAAGTGAAACATCTATTATTATTCTCATGACTTTAACAGAAACTAATGCTTCAGCAACAATAAAGGCTTTCCTCTTATTGGTAGTGGAACCACAATGATTATAACAAAGTCCACCAGATCAGTATACAGTGTACGAACCTACCGATTTATTAATAAAAACAATAAAAATACAAAAGATTAAGCGCTTTCATCTCCTCAGTGGAGACTTCATCAGAATCTGTTATAACATGAAAATCCTCTGCTTATATAACTCCTACTAGTTCATTAATTAGTAAATTAATTAGTAAATTAATTAATTGATCTTAAATTCCTATAGGCTGGCCATTGAATGTTACAAATGAATGTTACTACAGTTCATAGACAGATCACCAATACTTTTAAAAAGTACTTAAAAAGAAACATAGAAAAATACACAGTAAATACTCATAAATACTTAATAAAAACTTAAACACATTTGGAAGTAAATCAATATCAATCCAGTGTATATAAGACATCACAAAAAATCAAATAAATATTAATTAAAATGTGTAAAAAAATGTATAAAAAAGAATGTTAAAATCAAATACTCTACTGTCAAGCAAGGTATTAGAAGGGTCATCCAGACTCATCTACACTTTGCTGTGAAGGAAAGGTTAGTTTGCTTTTATTTTTTGTATTACTGTATTGTCTTTCTATATTTTGAATACTGTAGTTTGTTTTCTTTACCTTGTGTTTTGCTTGCATTTTGTTTTAACAGCATATTAAAACTTCATTTTTTCTAAAGATGATTTTTTCATTTATAATTATACGGATGTGGAGGTGAAACATGAACACTTTAATTTGTTTACTAAAGGCTTCACATTTGTACCAGTTAAAAAACCTGGAATTGATGAAATTCTACTAGATATCAAGTTGTTCACTAGGAAACTGAATTTATTTCACATGTTTAAAGAAAAGAATAATAACTATAGAAGAACTAGTCTTAAGAAAGCTAGTACTTTCAACCCTCCTTTACATCAGGACATACTGAATTTTGAGAGATGTGTGATGGGTACAATAAGGGAAGGATATAATGAACATTTACCAATGGTATACAATTTGACTAAAAGTGAATTTTACACCCTGCAAAAACTAAGGGATAATGTAAATTTGCGGATTATGAAACCAGATAAAGGTGGAGGGGTTGTGATGATGGATATATGGGACTACACTAGGAGAATATGTGATATACTAGATAAAGATAATAGATATACTCTAGTTTCTAGAAATGAAGTAAATATATCATATAAAAAATCGACATGATTTTAGAAGACAACTTACTGCAAGGTCTTATTGACAATGATTTATACAATTTTTTAATTGTTTTAAAACCAGTCATTCCAGCTATATTCGGTATACCAAAGGTGCATAAGGATAAAGAATATCCCCCCTTAAGACCTATTGTGTCATCACAGGGTTCAAAGACTCAACCATTAGCAATATTTGTGGACATTAAATTAAAAGAATTCAACAAAAAGTTCCCACATATTTTGATAGATTCATGGGACTTCCTTTCTAAGACAGGTTCCAAAGAATATAGGGATGATTTATTTTTTTTGACAATTGATGTTAAAGATTTATTTTCAGTGATTCCACACCAAATGGGATTGGATTGGTTTGAACAAATGCTGGTTGAGATGAAAATGCTATCACCAGATGATTTCAAGCTGGTATTGGAATATATGGAGCTTGTATTAAAATATAATTATATTTACTTCCAGGGTGATTTATACCATCAAGCTGACACGGTGGCTATGGGATCAGCCTGTGCCCCTACTTACGCTAACATTATTCTGCTGTTTTGGGAAAAACATTTTATCTTTAATTCTATCTTTGATCAGTATATTATGGGGTACTATAGATTTTTGGATGATATTTTTATTCTATGGGATGGACCAGAGATGGCAATAAAGGAATTTATTATGTATATTAACCAGAGTATGGAATTTTTGGAATTTACCTATGACATGGGTATTGAAGAAACACATTTTCTGGATGTTAAACTTACAAAAGACCGGGTAAATAAAAAATTAAAATCCAGAATTTATAGGAAGGAGTGTTTTTCCAACTCTTACCTACACTATATGAGTGACCATCCCTACCACTCCAAAAAGAACATAATAAAAGGTCAAATGATTAGAGTAGCCAGAATGACTTCGGACACAATAGATCTTATTGAAGAAATGAATATACTGCAAAATATGTTTAAGGAAAGAGGATACCCTGATCATATGATTGAGTCAAATAAGAAAATAATACTAGACAATAGGGAAACATTATACAAACCTTTACTTACTAATACAGTTAGTATTGAGGTGGAAAATAGGGTTAGTATTGATAAAGACAATGAGGAGAAATTGCCTTATTTGATTGTGACACACTTTAGTGGAGTAGGATGGATTAAAAATGCATCAATGATGTACGGAGTATGTTCAATAAAATGCCTACAAAAATTGATATCTTCCAGCAACCACTTAGATATACTTTTAGGAAAAACAGGAATTTGAAAAACATATTTGAAAAGAGAAAAAATACTACAGATGGGAGAGGCGGAACATGCAACAAATATGGCACATTTAAATGTGGTAGGTGTGCACAATGTTCCTTTATGGCTGATGCTAAAGAGCTTGAACTTCCAAGTATTAATGTGAGGTTGACAGGAAACAAATATTTTAGTTGTTATACCAAATGTGTAGTATATTTATGCTTTTGTAAGAAATGTTGGAAGTACTACATTGGGAAGACTGAATGTAATTTAAAGGCACGTATTTATGAACACAATAGGGATATTATTAGGAAGAATGACAACAATGCCTTATTTAGACACACCCGTACATGTAGAGATGCTGATTTTAAATTCTGGGTTTTGGAAGAGGTCGCCAAACAAGAGAGAGGTGGGGACTGGGAGACCAAACTTGAATTCAGAGAGATGGTGTGGCAGTTAAGGTTGGATTCTTGTGGGAATTATGTTTTAAATGACCATATATCCATCTACCCAGCCCTCAAAATTTTAGCTGACGACCCAAAGAGGCATCATTAGAGTATCATTGTTGGAGTCTGATGGTTATACATTATTTATGAAATTTTAAAAAAAATGTATATATTAATGTTTGGTATGCAGTATAAATTGAAATAATTTTAGGTATAAAATTATATATACACTGACCCTTCTAATACCTTGCTTGACAGTAGAGTATTTGATTTTAACATTCTTTTTTATACATTTTTTTACACATTTTAATTAATATTTATTTGACTTTTTTGTGATGTTTTATATACAGTGGATAGATATTGATCTACTTCCAAATGTGTTTAAGTTTTTATTAAGTATTTATGAGTATTTACTGTGTATTTTTCTATGTTTCTTTTTAAGTACTTTTTAAAAGTATTGGTGATCTGTCTATGAACTGTAGTAACATTCATTTGTAACATTCAATGGCCAGCCTAAAGGAATTTAAGATCTATTAATTAATTTACTAATTAATTTACTAATTAATGAACTAATAGGAGTTATATAAGCAGAGGATTTTCATGTTATAACAGATTCTGATGAATTCTCCACTGAGGAGATGAAAGCGCTTAATCTTTTGTATTTTTATTGTTTTTATTAATAAATCGGAAGGTTTGTACACTGTATACTGATCTGGTGGACTTTGTTATAATCATTGTGGTTCCACTACCAATAAGAGGAAAGCCTTTGTTGTTACTGGAGAATTGCACCTTTACTTTTTTTGTGGTTCAAGACAGTGTGTTATTTCGAGAAACTAATGCTTCCCTGTAAATTTCCAAAGCATAAGCAAAGATCATAACTGCACATATTTCATGACATTACAGGATTGGAATGCTTCTGCAGCTTGTACAAATTTATGCAGTGTGAAAAAGAATAAATGTGTTAACCCTTTTAAAACAAATGCACTAAGCATATTACTAATACATATTTTTCTAACATCCATTAATTCTGAGTTGGACATGGCTTTATACGTCAGGCATAGATCACCTCTGAGTAGGCGGTAAGCAACTGAGTAGAACTGGAGTTTCTTTAGCCGAACTGCATAGGGCATCTGTTTGAGTCCCTTGATCCTCTTGGTGAGGTACTTTTGGGGCCTCTCTGGTTGCTGCAGGTGTCGGGTAAGGTATATCCCAAATGGGGCATTGTATTCAATTATGGGCCTGATGAGTGATGAGTAGAGGAGCACAATGACCTCTCTTGTTCTAGATGTGAACACTTTCATGATAAGGTGGGCTATATAGAAGGTCTTTCTAACCACTCTGGCAACATGATTGTCAAAAGAGAGGTTTCTATCTACATGGGTCCCCAAATCCCTAACTACTTCTTCGGTACTTAATAGAGTACCACCTATGTGGTAATTTGTGGGCACTTTGTTTTTCCCAAAGGGGATGACTATGCATTTTTTGGAATTTAGCTTAAGGCCATGGCTCTGACACCAGTTATCCATCTCTGTGAGACCCTTTTGGAAGATGCTTGTGTCAGCCGGAGAGATGATTATGGCACCCAGCTTGTAGTTATCTGCGAACTTGGTCAGCCATAGTCCTCCCATATTAGCCTGTACCTCAGAGAAGTATATATCGAACAAGAGAGGTCCCAGGACTGAGCCTTGTGGGACGCCACTTGCAACTGGTTTGGCGTCTGACGTGGCACCTGCAATTCTGACCATGTGGGTTCTATCCCTGAGCCAGTTTGTAACCCATCTTGTGACATAGGGGTTGATATTTAAGCTGGTGAGCTTATTTATGATGACTGAGTGGGGTATTGTGTCAAAGGCTTTTGCGAGGTCCAGGTAGGCCGTGTGGACTACCTTCCCTTCATCTATGGCTTTGGTAACTGTTTCAAAGAAGTCAACCAGGTTCAAGAGGCAAGATCTGCCCTTAACAAAGCCGAATTGGGTAGGATCCAGTGTCTGGAGGTTACCAATGTCCTTGTTTATGAGTTCCATGATGATACGCTCCATAGCTTTGCAGACCAGACTAGTCAGGCTTATAGGGTGATAGTTTCCTGGGTCTGTTGTGGCACCACCTTTGTGGAGAGGGACCACTGTTGCTGTACGCCATTCCTTGGGTACATATCCTGTAGAAAGGCTGAGACCGAACAGTGACTTTATGTGAGGGTTTAGTTCTTCTTGGAGCTCATGTAAGATGCAGCCCGGGACACCGTCTGGTCCCATTGATGCTGTGTTTTTTGCTTTGGAGAGGGCAGCTCTCACCTGTGCATTTGTGATGTCAGGGAGGCTACATTCTGTTGGGATAGACATTTGGTCTTTTGGGGGAGAAAAGGGGGGTTTGCACTGAACCTGTCTGCCAGGATGTTGGCAATGTCTGTGGGATCAGTGTATTTTTTGTCATATTGTACTAACTCAGAGCATATCTTGGGAGTTGCCCCCTAGATTTCTGACATAACTAAAGAAGGCCTTGTGATTATCTTTAGTGTCTTGCGCAATTTTTCTTTCGAAGCTGGCCTTAGATAATTTTATGAGGGATCGTAGTTTCTTGCTAGTACTGATCAGAGATGCCTTCCCTTTTTGGGATTTTTGCTCTATCATGTAGTAGCTTCCTCCTTCTGTTGTATAGCTTATTTATGGCCGGGGTCCACCAGACTGGTCTCCTGCCTTTGGAGGAGTGAGTCTTTGTTTTATTTGGGATAGCACGATCCATGCATTCCTGTAGGTGTCCACAGAATGCATCTGTAAAGAATTCTGCTGTTTGGGCAGTATTTTCCAGTGGTCCGATGGCTTTGAAGGATTCCACCTCGGTTTTGAGAAGTGTGTAATTTGCTTTTGAGAAATTTTTCACCGTGATTTCCTTGGCTGGGGGTGGGGATGGGATATGGATGTCCAGTGAGATTAATTTATGGTCTGACCTTACCAATGAGGGACATACCTCTGGTGTGCAACATAGTCCCCATGTTGGTGTTGACCAGGTCCAATATGTTGTCCCCTCTAGTGGGAGTGGTGACCAGCTGTTCCATTGCATTTGAGTTTATAAATTCTAGGAACCGTTGGACAAGGGTGTTGGGGCTTGAGTAGTTTTCCCAGTCAATGTTTGGGTAGTTGAAGTCACCCAATATTATTGTGTTTGGAGAGACCTTCATATTCTCCAGTGTTTTCAGGAAGGCTGAGTGGGGTTCCTGGGTTTGGGTGGGTCGTCTGTAGCAGGCTACAAACTGAAAGGCAGTTTTGCCCACTGTTAATTGTACATGGATGGTCTCCGATGCTTCGTGCAGTCCCACTAACCTGGAGGTATGGGTATCTTTGAATATGGATACTCCCCCTCCTTTTGTGGTTCGGTCTGAGTTTTGGGGACGAAAAGCATGGTATGAGGTATAACCTGGTAATGCTGGGGTGCTCTCTGGAGCCTTGAACCAGGTATCTGTCACTGCACAGATATCAATATTCTCCATACTGAGGAGAGCCTCGAGTGCATGCATCTTGAGGTTTAGACTTCTGGCGTTGAGCAGCATTACCCTTAGTTTTTTTCTTTTTTTTGTGTTTTCCATGGAGGTGGGTTTGTCTTTTGAGCCTTGCCTAAAAAAGGCACTATGGGGGTGGCAAGAGCCTTAGCCAGTATTCAAAAGCCCAGGGATGATGGGTGCAAGCCGTCCCTAGCGAAGCAACGTGGCTTGTCGAGCATGTCATCCCAGGCTGATAGACACTGAATCCTCTTAGAATGACACCAATACATTAGCCAATTGTTAAAATTGATCATTTTGTAAACTATGCCACACATTTTTTGCTTACTCCTTCGCTGTTTGTGGTTATATGATTAAGATAAGAAAAAACCTGGCTGAATTCTTAGTGCTCTCAGCTGATGTATTTTTTTCTAAACTGGTGACTGCATCCATTTTGTGGTCACACTTACTGTTATCACTGTTGGTTCACAGTGGTGCACTGTTTTCCTTAATATTTTGAATGGCAGTATGTGTATGGGTAAATTGTTTTTGTTAGGAATGGAGAAGATGAAAGAAGATACTTGAAAAGTAGAGTTGTGTAAATTGTAAAACACCCAGTGCAATACTGATCGTTCACAAAAGAAAAGTGCTGTTTTATGAATTTCTTTTACTGTGACATTTATTTATTATTTATTTATTTTACATTTGTAGACCGGGCTAGTCTAACTGTATATATGTCCATTTTCTGTAGAGGCCCGGGGAGAAAAGCGCCAATGGAATATTACATGGTTATACAGCAATAAGCAATACATGATTAGAATTAATAAACAAGGTTAGTTATTATGTACAACTATGATAGGAGCAAACAGAGAGAAATACAAAAGTCTAAAAGTCTAAAACAAAGAAATAATAATAAAACATTTTTTTTTTTGTTTTTTTTTTTGTTTTTTTTGTTTTTTTGTTTGTGGTCATACTGTGCATAAGAGATACATTTCTTTACATAGATATAATGTAAAGGAAAGTTGTAAGGGTAAAGGGTGAGAAAAGAGACAGAGTAAGGGAAAGGTTAATCTGGGTTGGTACAGGGGCAAAGCCATTGACTCTTGAGATGTATAATCAGTTGTCTTTTAAAAAGTGAGAGTGTAGTCAAGGATGTGATATCAGAGGGTAGTTTGTGCCAGCTTTTTCCAACAGAGTTGGAAAAGAGGCAATCCCCAGCTGAGTTATTAAGTTTGGGGGTATGAACCAGTAGTTTGTTAGAAGAGCATAGCTGTTTCATGTTATTGTAAGGTGTTACAAGGTTAGAGAGTATTGGTATTTTACTTGGTTGGTAAAGGACTTTATGAGCCATTAGGAGCTGTTGAAGTATTAATTTGTTAGGAAATTCTAGCCAGCCTAGTTGTCTTAGGTTCAGGCAATGGTGAGTATGAAACTGGGATCCTGTAGCAAATCTAGCAATATTGTAGTAAGATGTAGCAAGTTTCTTAAGGTTGCTTTTGGAGAGATTAGTATAGATGGGGGAGGCATATAGAAGAGTTGAGATAAGGTGAGATCTAGCTAAGATGGTTCTTGTTTCATGTGTAAGGAAGGGTTTGATTCTGTAAAGGGAACCAATTTTTTTGTTAACTACTTTTATTGTGTTGTTGATCTGTGAGTCAAAGCTTAGATTATTGTCAATTATTATTCCTAGTAATTTTGTAGTTGAGTCAGGAGAAATGAGAGTGCAATCAGTTGATGTGAGAGAGAAATTAAGTGGTGTACATTTACGGGAAGGTGAGAACAGTAACAGTTTGGTTTTCTTGGGGTTGAGGAGAAGGCAATGATCAGAGAACCATTTTTCAATTGTAGAAAAGACTTTTTGGGTAAGGGACTGAAGTTCAGTTTGAGAAGTGGCAGTGCAGATAATAGTAGAATCATCTGCATATTGCATACAAGTGGTGTTAGGGATAGCTGATTGGAGGTCGTTGATAAAGATTGAAAATAAGAGGGAGCCTAGGATAGAGCCTTGGTGTACTCCTAAAGAGGTAGGAAGGAGATTAGATATTGAATTTTTCCAAAGCACTGCCTGCTGTCGGTTATCTAGGTAGGATGTAAACCATGTTAAAGAAGGGGTGTCAAGTGAGAGGGATTTTAGTATGTGCAGGAGGAGTTTATGATTAACCATGTTGAAAGCTTTAGATAAGTCAATGAAGATTGAAGATGTTAGATAATTATTGTTGCGGTTGTGGTTGATGGTGTTGGTAAAGGAGAGTAAGGCAGTAGTAGTACTGTGGTAAGGTCTGAATCCATGCTGGCAGTTAGCAAGTAGATTGCTTTGGAGGAGGTGATTAAGAAGTTGTTTGTGGATACATTTTTCCAAAATTTTAGCTAGGGGTGATAGTAGTGCTATTGGGCGATAGTTTGAAAGGTCTTTACAGTTCCCCCCTTTGTGTAGTGGGACAATGTGAGATATCTTTCAGATAGAAGGGAAGATTCTTTCGTTAATAGATCTATTTATCAGAATAGAAATAGGGTAAGCGATGGCTTTGGCTCCAATTTGCAAAAATTCTGCAGGAAGTTTGTCTGCAGAGGGAGTGGAAGATTTTAGTTTTTGAAGGAGAGATAAGACAAAGGATGTAGATATAGGTTGTAATTGAAAATTAGGTGGAGTATTTCCAGTAGGTAAAAATAGTTTAGTGGTGTCAGGGGATAGGTGACTAGCAAGAGTTTGGATGGTATTAGTGAAGAAGAAATTGAAGTCATTGGCAATTTGTGTGGGGTTGTCTGGGTTAGAATCCTGAGGGTTTGTGTTGTAGACTGGCTTGGGGATAAGAGATTATTAATGCTGGCCCAGAATTTTTTAGGATCATTTTTGGAGTTTTGTTGAAATTGAAGGTAGTAGTTCTTTTTGTCTGTCATGATGGCTTTTTTTGTATTATTCCTAAGCTCTTTGATGTATTGGTGGTCTAATTGTTTTTCTGTGGTACGCCATTTTGCCCAGGATTTGTTTCTGAGAATAATTTTTTGCCTAGTAGTGTTGGTCAGCCAGGGAGCTGCTTTAGCTTTGGTTCTAATAGTACGACTTGGGGCATGGTGATCAAGGACAGACAAGAAAGTGGTGTTGAAGTATTCTACTGCTTTTTTAAGAGGGAGATATTTTAGTGGTGACCAATTACATAGTCTTAACTCAGTTTGAAAGTGCTCCGTATTGAATTGGTTTTTGGAGCGTAAGGTTCTATAGGTAGTAGGTAAAATTAGGCTGGTTTTATGTCTTACGATATATGTTAGAGAGTGGTCACTTAGGTCATCTTGTAAGGTACCAGATTGGTAATTCTGTTGGGGAGAATTAGTGAGTATCCAGTCTAAGGTGATTTCTTTTTTGTTTGTTTTGTTAGTTCTAGTAGGACAATTGATGAGTTGCATAAAGCCAAAGAGGTTTATATGGGAGGTGGGATTTATATTGATACAGGTATATCAATCAATGTTAAAGTCGCCTAAGACTAATGTTTCTTGTGGGAGGTTGATGGAGAGTGAGCTGAGGATACATTCGAGAGTATTTATGTTATTTCCTGGTGGGGGATATGCACAAATAATATTAATGGCTTTGGTAGTGTTAACTTGGACTTTGGAGCTGATTTTTTCAGCATTATTATACACGCAGGTAGACTCTCAAATGGCACCGGAAAGAACTATTGATTGTATTTATAATAGTAACATTCAATGTAATGAAATAGTGAATGTTCTGGATGTGGGGAGTACTACACATGTGACCATTTCAGACTCAAGTGATTTTTTTCCAAGCGAAAACAATGATAAAAGTGATTTAATTACATGGAAAAGAACTAATACAGCAAGGACAGTTCTCGGTAGCAAAGTTGATTTAACCACCGAACAATATGTACATTTAAATTGTGAGTCATATAACACAAGTAATTCAATGAATGGCAATGAACATTATGAATATATGCGTACAGATAGTAACAATGTTGATTATGACTTAATGAATCTGAGTGTGCATAATATAGTTGTTGATATGGTGAATTCTATACCTACCCAAGTGAGTTATGATACGGAAAATGACATGGATTCCAATCAAAATAATATTAATGAAATATCCGACTATAATGGTGACTTAGGGAATGTATTCAGTAATGATGAATGTATTATTACAACAATAACATCTAATGGTTTGGATCAGTTATATGTAGCCATTAATAATGAGAAGGCCAATGTTACTAGTATGGGTTTAAGTAAGCCAAAAATCACAGTTAACACCAAGAAGGATTTTAAAATATATAATTATACTAATACATCTTTGGGAACTGGATATGCCAACTTTTTTTCAAAAGGTTTTAATTTTGTTCCCTGTAAAAGAGGTAATTTAATAAATTCTATATTAGATTTAAAACAGTTTACCCGAAAAGCAAATTTAAAAATACTATTTCAAAATAATGAACTAACATTTGATATGGAAAACAGTAGTACATTAACTAAGCCCAGTACGTATAATCCACCTCTAAATGAAGCAATAGCCTTATTTGAAAAATCTAGTGAAAGGGACATCAGACAATATTTTAAAACATATACTAATCTTGAACACACCAATATGACCGATGATGAACAGGAAATATTAAGGAAAATTCAGGAAATGAAACATATTCGCATCATGAAACCCGATAAGGGCAATGGTGTTGTAGTGGTTGAAAAAAGTGAATATATGTTTTATATGACAAGTATGCTTTTGGATGACACATATACCGAAGTAAGTTTAAATGAAATACATATTGCCCATAGAAATATAGATTTAAACTTAAGTGATATGTTATACCAAGGGGAAATTTCAGAAAATGATTATAATTTTTTATCCAATGACCATCCTGTTATTAGTGGTATCTTTGGCATTCCAAAGATACACAAAGGGCTAGATAATCTGCAATTTAGACTGATAGTAGACGGTAAAAGAAGCAAAACTTGTTATATAAGCCAATATCTGGACCACCACATGCAAAAGGGAATTTGCAAATTTCCTTATATTATGAAAGATTCCTGGAATTTTTTGGAGAGAATGAAGGCTTATAAATACAAAAAGGGAGATTGTTTTGTAACTGTAGATGTGTGCAACTTATTTACAGTTATACCACATGAAACTGGACTCAGTTGGCTGGAAGAACAAATTTTTGAAACAAATATATATGAACAGGATCATATTAACACCTTGGTTAGATTAATGGAAATAGTATTAAATAACAATTATGTGTATTATGAAGGAAACTATTTTAAGCAAATGAATGGTGTAGAAATGGGGGCGGCTTGTGCCCCCATTTATGCCAACTACATTATGGCCTTCTGGGAACATCACTATATATTCAATAGTGAATTTTATACATACATCAAAGTATATTGTTGGTTTTTGGATGACATTTTCTTTATTTGGGAAGGTGAGGAGACAATTTTGATGAGTTATCTTGAATATATTAACAATGCCATATGATTTTTGAAATTCACTCATGAATTTAGTTATGAAACAATATCTTATCTGGATGTGAGATTAACCTTTGACAATGTTGACGGAGTATTAATATCTAGTATATATAGGAAACCCACATTTTTGAATTCCTATCTCCATTATGGGAGCTGGCACCCTGACCATCAGAAGAAGGCCATTGTTAAGGGGAAGATGGTCAGGGCGGCCAGAATGATCAGTAAGGATGAGGAATTCTTCAAGGAATTATCCTTTATAATGACCTTGTTTCTAAATAGAGGATACCCACATGAGTTGTGTTCTCAAATATTAGAGGAAGTTAAACTTAAGAGAATAATAGGTACATATAAAGCCATTTTAACTTTCGATGGATGTACATCTAAAGAAATGGAAAGTATAGGAAAAAAGGATAAATTATTAAATAGGATGAAATTGACCTATATTACCACTTACAATGACATTTCTTATCATATACAAGACATAATTGGAAAAAATTGGAGTATATTTAAATTGAATAATGAAATGGCACAAATATTTCGGGGTAAACTTAATTATGTTTATAGGAAGGATGTATCTCTTAAAAACATTTTTGAAAATGAGAAACATGGTGGCATCATTACTACAAATAGATCAAAAGGCAATTTTAAGTGTGGTAGATGTTTGACTTGCCCATACATTTACACTACTGGTGACAATTTTATTGTCAATCAATGCCACATTAGAATTAAAAGCCATTATAATTGTTATACATCTAATGTGATTTATTTGGCCTAGTGCCAAAAGTGTAAAGCCTTTTATGTGGGCAAGACTAGTAGACATTTTAGGGATAGAATCAAGGAGCATTTGTTGGACATTAACCATCTTAGAACCACAAATGCTCTGGCAAGACATATATTGGATCATGGAGATCATGAATTTAGGTTTTGTGTAGTGAATCAAGTCATAATAGACCCCCAAGGTAAAACAACTGAGTTCGACCTGGATGTAAGTGAATTAAAATGGCAAATTTACTTAAATGCACAACATCAACCCGGGTTGAATGAATTTTGTATTATTAAGCCCTTGTTGAAATTAAGGCATATTAAAGGACATTAAACAAAGTACGTGTTTTGTGTGCTTTGTTTCTTAATAAACGGTTTGGTATTTTAGTTCGTTTTTTTCCGTTTCTCCTGCGCTTATTGTTGAATTTATTGTGGAAATTGACTGTGATACCTATTGGTCATTGTGCTGCGGGTTACCATTGGGAGTGACTGGACCCCACATCCATTGGATTTTGGTTTGCTTTTGATTTTGGTTCCTAGGCTGGTTTTATGTCTTACGATATATGTTAGAGAGTGGTCACTTAGGTCGTCTTGTAAGGTACCGGATTGGTAATTCTGTTGGGGAGAATTAGTGAGTATCCAGTCTAAGGTGATTTCTTTTTTGTTTGTTTTGTTAGTTCTAGTAGGACTATTGATGAGTTGTATAAAGCCAAAGAGGTTTATATGGGAGGTGGGATTTATATTGATACAGGTATATCAATCAATGTTAAAGTCGCCTAAGACTAATGTTTCTTGTGGGAGGTTGGTGGAGAGTGAGCTGAGGATACATTCGAGAGTATTTATGTTATTTCCTGGTGGGGGATATGCACAAATAATATTAATGGCTTTGGTAGTGTTAACTTGGAGTTTGGAGCTGATTATTTCAGCATTATTATCTACGGTAAAATTCAGATTAAGATTACTAAACTGGAATTTTGTTTCGAAGATAATTGCTACCCCTCCTCCCTTTTTGACAGTCCGATCTAGTCTAATGATGCTATACCCAGGTGGAGTGATTTCATTGTCTTTGATGGTAGGCTTAAGCCATGTTTCAGTTAGACATAAAATATCATACTTATGGACTTCAAGAAGGGCATGGACTTGAGTGATTTTATTGCAAATACTTCATATGTTGAGGTGAGCAATAATGAGGGAGTTGGGAGGTATGGAAGATAATACAGAAGGAGGTTTGTCTTGATTATTGTGGACAATGGTATTAGTATGGTGTGGGCCAGGGTTGGGATGAATATCTCAATCCAATAGTGTGAGGAGGAGTTTGTAATATCTTTTCTGGGGAAGTTTATAAATACAGTCAAATATTTTCCTAGTTTTTAGTTTGTTAGATTTGAGTTGAGCTAGTCTGTGGTATTTAGCTAGTAGGTAGTTAGGCTGATAGGTGAGATTTAAGAAAGTGGGAGAGAAAGGAAATATAGAGGTGGAGGTGTATTTAGAGGGAAAAGTAAGAGAAGAGTCTAGAGGGTATTCATAGGAAGTTAAGAAGTATGTAGAGACAAGAGAAGATAAAAGTGATAAGAAGATAAGTAATTTTAGTTGTGAAGGATGGAAATTTGTGTTCATTTTGATGGATGGGATATTGAGCGAAGGAATGAGAATTGGATAGTAGATGAAGGTAGGGAAAAAAAGTATTGTCATATTGTCATAGTGACATAGAGACAGCAATGTTTTCTCTGTGCTGCTTTTCTAGGTACAAATGGTAATCACAGTACCCATGGTCTGTGCTCACTGATGCCAATAAAACATCTTTATAGTTGGAGTTAGAACTTGATAGCAGTAGTAAAGTGAACATTTGGGAAATTCTAGCGGCTGACTGATTTGAAAGATCTATTTCTAGTTTTCTAAGAAAATGGGTATTTCAAAGTACTTGCAGGAAATCTGATAAGCTAGAAACTTTATCAGAATACTTATCAATTTATAATGTATTGCTTAACATGGAAATGTCTGCTTCTAAGTCTAAAGTTACAATAAGAAATGTGCCATCTACTATAAAACAGTCATATATAGTAGATTAACTTGTTTCGCAATGCGGGAGCGGGTTACCTTGCACAGTTTTCACTTTGATATCCCTGACTATTTTCACAATTATTAAATCATTCTTATCTACAATGTTTTGTCATGCAGTCCCTTAATGCCCATTTGTTAGTGAAGTGCGACCACAATCCTTTTTCAGGGAAACTTGGAAGAAATGGCTGGTTAGCTGACTTCAATGCCACACAATAGGCAAATAAGGGCTGAGGGACTCAAACCTTGCACCACATGACCTACAGCTCACAGCCTGAGCGCACTGCTCCAACTGCCATGCTCACTTATGTATCCATTCGTGTGACTGCAGTGCCTGATACACTTTATGGATTACCGCTTTTACCAAAATCAGTCTGTTTTAGTATCTATCAGCAGATTTCTGCACATAAACAGTTCCAAAAACAGTCTCAGTTTCAACAAATTACAGGAAACATTTGTTCATAGGTTCATAGGATAATACTAGGCTATTGGCCCAGAGGCCCTTATAAGCCTAGCCAAGAATTTCACCCATGGCTCCTCAAAAGTCAGCACCTTTTTCCCCTGTCCAGCAGGGATACAGGTGAGATCCCAGGGGTATATTTTCTCTTTCCCATCCGGTCATCCAGGTTCCTCTTAAAGAGGGCTAGAGAGGTACTCTGCTTGACATGGAGAAGGAGTTTATTCCACAGACAGGGGAGTCTTTGGGACACAAATGTATCCTGCCAACGGGTTCTAGTAATCTCACAGACCAAGTTAAGGCCTTGCGTGCAGATTGTGAGAGGAGTTTGTATTACTGATATGCAACATCTCCAAGTCTGGGTCTGAAATGGTCTTGTATGCTAGACACGGGTCACCTCTGAGCAGTCTTTGAGACTGAGTAGAGGAACGAACCACAAACTATAAATGAAGAATGTGACTGTGTTTGCTGTGGAATAATTCGTTCTGGATGACTGTCACCCTCTTCATTTATAGACTGAGTAGAGGGACAGGGCTTTTAGTCTATCTGTATAGGATAGCTGTTTGAGACCCTGGATTTTCCTGGTTAGGAACTTCTGTGGTCTCTCCAACTGCTGCATGTGCTTGGCAAGGTACATGCCAAAGGGGGCACTGTACTCGATAATGGGTCTGATAAGGGAGGAGTACAGGGATATCCACAATATCGTTCCAGGAAAACTGCTTGTGCATAATATAGTTTGTATAGTTTTTCTGCCTCAATCATCTGCAACATTTTTTCAACATTTTTTTTCTGTTTCCAAACCTCTTTCCTCTATCACACAAGTTTAATTTTGTTTTCTACTATATCTGTGCAGTGAGTCTGCCATTTATCCTGAAATGTTCTGTTGAGGACAAGTCAGATACTAATCTCTGCAAAATAGCACACTGAATCTTTGAGAGGATAGCAGGCATGAAAGAATGCATACATGCTGCAGCAGCTATTGTTTCAAGTGTCTTGAAAGGACCAAAAAAGAATGTGCTTTCAGAGGCACATAACTTAAACAGTTACATTAGCTCACTGATAAAATGAGTGTCACGTCCCAACAGTCCGTAATCGGCATAAATATCCATTTTTCACCAATGTTAAGCGCTTTCATGATTTTCATCTAGTCCTTAGATGAAAACTAGAGATTTATGCTGATTACAGACTGCTGGGACGTGACACTCATTTAGTGATCTAATTTAACTTTCTGTTTTTTGACAAGTCTGGGTTCACTGATTTACTTTTTTGGTGCTAGACACATAATTTAGCTGAGACGCTCTGCTTTTAACCTAGTATTAACACTATTTTTCCTCTTTAGAAAAAGCAAGTCCTTTTTGTAAATGAGGTCTCAGTATAGCAAGCAGCATGCCTCATTTATGATGCATATGTCCCCCTACCACCAGACTAAAATTATTTCTTTTCCGAAATAAGTCCTGCTGATTTTGCTGATGTATTAAGTACTAGCAGTCATTGTTACAGCATCTTTAATTGATGGCAGGTGTGTACCCAAGAAGACAATGCTGTAATTAAATCAGAAGGTGGTTCCACTAAGTATTAGGTTAGGGTGTGCACACTTATGCAATCAGTTTATTAGAATATTTTTTTATTTTTTATATTTTTCCCCTAACAGATTTGTTTTTCAATTGAATAGGTCACATTAAAGGTGGGAAACATTTTGAAATTTATTGTGGTCACATTTTTTTATATATCTCAAAAACCTAGCACTGTACCAGCGGTGTGTTCACTTTTTATATCCACTGTGTGTGTGTGTGTGTGTGTGTGTGTGTGTGTGTGTGTGTGTGTGTGTGTGTGTGAATTTTAACATCCATACTGTAAACTCAGTGTACGAGAACTTGGAGTCGCTGGCGGAATGCTTTACTTATTTGTACAAGTGTCCTACATCTGCTGCAGCAACTTTACTGGAAGCAAATGGGCTACTGCGAACAGTTGAAGATGATGAATTTAAATTTTGGCTTACTGTTTTCCATCGTATAATGCCCCATGTTGACATTCTGTACAGGCAACTTCAGTGTCATACCACAGATGCAACCGCTGTTGAAAAGGATGTGCATACATTTTTGAATGAAATTGACAGTGTCAGATTGGGTATCGATGGTATTGCAGAACAGTATCTACAGATGGACAACATCCTGTCAACACGTAGACGAGGGCCATCAGCTTCCCGAGCACTGCATGAAACTTTGCCAATTGCTGCAAAGGAAGTGTGTGATGTCCTAAAGTTCCAGGCAACATCACGATTTCAACAAACTGGCCATCTTCAAGCTTCACAGTTACTTCTGCCTGGAAAGTTTTCAACATACAGAAGATAGTTTCCAGAAAATCTATTCACAGCAACAATAGACAACTATCCATTCCTGTTGAGGGGACAACTTAGAACAGAACTTGGAGTGGTGTATCAACGTGAAGACTTTACAGCAACTGGCAGTGCAGTTCAGATGTTAAAATTCTTGTTGGACAACTCCTTAACCAGTGTGTTTTCAGAGATTTACAATGCGTTGTTAATTATAGCCACCACACCAATGTCAACTGCTGAAGCAGAAAGGTGTTTCTCAACATTGAAAAGAATTAAAACTTTTCTTCGTTATACAATGGGGCAAGATAGATTGAATGCTTTGGCTATGATTTCCATAGGAAAGGAGTTAACACGGAGTATAACTAACTTCAACCAAAGAGTTATTGATTTGTTTGCA